>NC_056729.1:1725000827-1725298327 GCF_019279795.1 Protopterus annectens | reverse complement strand
TCCAATTTAGTGAGGCAGAGTGTTTGTAAAGTAGTTTGCCAATATTCCTTTTGGGTTTATAAACTGAGAGAAGTTGCTGATCAGCACGCCGGAGAGGTCGGGGGGGGGGGTAGGGAGTAACATGGGAGGAGAGAGCAGGGCAGGCAGAGGAGTTGTTGAGTATGGAAAAGGTAGTGTCAAGTTGCAATTGTAGAAGAAGGTGTGGAAATTCTAGCCACTGAAGTTTGTTTAGTGAGAGGCAGTGATGCAATGAGAGTGGTTGGTGTAGAATAAATCTGGCAATTTTGTTGTACGTTTGTTCCAGTTTCTGCATTGAGGTAGTTTGGATACTGGTAAGGATGGGGGAAGCATATAGAAGACTGGGTAAGAGAAATGCCTATGCAAGAGTGTGTTTAGTGGCAGTAGTGAGGAATTTGTTGTTCCTATAAAGTAGACCAAGTTTTTGGTGTTTTTTTTTTTTTTTTTTGATGGCCTGTTGTGTGTGCAAGTCAAATTTTAGTTGGTCATCAATTATTACCCCAAGGAGTTTGGTGTGTGAGGCAGGGGAGATAGTAGTGCCATCTGGGGAGGAAAGAGAAAAGTTGTATTTAAGGTGAGATAGTGTCTAAGGTAGGAAGAGAAAGATATGACTTTTCTTCGAGTTAAGGATTAGTTGATTATTTCTGAACCATTTTTCAACAGAGATAAAGGAATTTTGTGTTAGTGTGTGCAGTTCAGAGATAGTATTGGAGATATACAAGAGAGTAGAGTCATCTGCATATTGTATTAAAGACGAGAAAGTGCAGGATGAATGTAGGTTGTTGGTAAAAGTTTGAAAAGGAGGTGTCTAAGTATGGAGCCTTGGGGTACTCCTGTTTGAACAGCAAGGAAGGGTGAGAAAGCCTGCTGCCATCTAACAGCTTGTTTTCTGCTAGTAAGGTAGAATTGGAACCATCCAAGAGTAGAAGGAGAAAAGTTTCAGTCTGAGAGTTTGTTAACAAGGATGGGATGAGTCACAGTGTTGAAGGCTTTAGAAAGATCAAGGAACAGACAGGAAACAAGGTGGCTGTTGTCCCTAGCTTCTGCAACCTTTTGAGTAAAGGATAGTAAGGCAGTTGAGGTACTGTGTTTAGGGCGGAAACCATGTTGCGAGGAGGTGAGGAGATTTTTGTGAATGAGATAGGATAGTAGTTGAGTATGTATACATTTTTCAAGGATCTTAGGGAGCGGTGAGAAAATAACAATTGGTCTATAGTTAGAGGGTTCAACAGAGTTGCCACCTTTGTGCAGAGGAGTGGTACAGAAGGATTTCCATATTTCCAGTATGGTACATTCCTGAATGGAGTGGTTGACTAAGGTAGATACAGGATATGCAATAGAGTCAGCAACAATTTTCAGAAATTGAGGGGGGAGTTTATCAGTGGAGGGAGAGCATAGTTTTAGTTTAAGAAGCAGGAATTTGATAGTAAGAGGTTGCAAGGTAAAAGTCTGAGAGACAGAGGAGCATAGAGGTGAGGGTGACACAGAAGAGTTGGGATGAGCAGACTTACCAGAGGGTAGGAGTTTAGAGATGCTATCTATGAAGTGTTTGTTGAATAAGTCTGCAGTTTCAGAGGAAGTGTGATAGGGGAAAGGGTTAGGGATGGTAGGAGATGAGTGAGGAGCAGGGACTTGATAGTACTCCAGAATTTTTGGGGATCATTCGGGAGAGAGCTTTATAATTTAGTGAAATATTGGCACTTATCCAAAATGAATAAAAATGTTATGTTATATGGAATAAATGAGAAATAAAATCATGTTTAATGGAAAATGGATTTGGGCAAGAATATTTAGTAAAATCAAATGGTGGTTATTGGAAAGGGAATGAGGGTCTAGTAAGGGTGAACACGTAGCATAATAAAGAGGATAATTATGAATTCATAGTTGTAAAGGAAAGAAATGGAAAATTGTATATTCGTAAATATGTAAATATCTTGTAAATAATATTTTTGAATAAAGGACCCCAAATCTTTTTGATAAGTGTTGTGGGATCTTTTACATCCACCTGAGCATCCAGTAACTCAAGGAAACAGGACCCTAGTTTAACATCTTACCCTAAAGAGGGCACCGTCAAGAGTGCAGCACTCCCATCATGCTGTACTACAGTGTCAGCTGTTGACTTACCTGGTGCGGGAACAGAACCCACAGACTTCTACGCCATGTATGCATCTGAAATATGGCATGATGGGAAAAGTTATGAGTTATGAAATGTGGCCTACAGGACGATAGAAAAATCAATGAGACGAACATCATTCATCCTTCCAAGAGATATAATTAATGAAGAAGCTCAACAATGGCCAAGAACCAAAGCACTGTTCGATACTCAAACTCTGAGCAGGGTGGATAAAGGTAATGAGGTTGCAGAAAGAGGGGTAAAAAGGCACATGTGGGAAGAAAAGAGGTGAGGAGAGGGATGAATGAAGAAATAATAAGCAGTATTCTGATAAAGGGGATTACTAAACTACAACAGGGGTACAAATACATGTACCTTAACACAAACCATTAAAATAATGTAATACTGAGGGAAATATACAAGTATGCAAAATCTGAAGGTAATGCTACTCAATGCTAGAAGTCTAAACCTCAAAATGCACTCTCTCGAGGCACTCCTAAAAATGGAGAACATCGATATCTGTGCAGTAACTGAGACCTGGTTTATGTTCCAGAGAGCACCCCTGCAATACCAGGCTACAAATCTTACCACACTTTTCGGCCACAAAACCAAGACCGAAACACTAAAGGTGGAGGAGTGTCCATATTCACCAAGGATATTCACACCTCCAGGCTAGTTGCCCAACACAATGCATCTGAAATTCTCCAGGTGCAACTAACACTAGGTAAGACTGCAATCCAAACTGTAGCTTGCTAAGGATCTCCCACCATGCCCCAAGATTCTCACTACACCTTTCTAAACATACTGGAAGTTATTAAGATACAACCAAACACCCTAATACTGGGTGATTTCAACTACCCTGCCATTAACTGGGAAAACTACTCGGGTACCAACTCCTTTTCCCAACGGTTCTTGGAATTCATAAATTCCAACCCCCTGGATCAACTAATCCATTGTCCCACCAGGGGCTCCAATATCCTAGACCTGGTCATTACCAACATGGGAGGTAGATGCTCCACACCAGTGGTTACCCCCTCATTGGTCAGGTCTGACCATAAGCAAACCACCCTTTACATCCACATCCCACCCCCACCCCCCAGTAAGGAAACCTCCTTAAAAAACTTCTCCAAAGCCAACTTCAAGCTACTGAAGTCAGAAGTGACAAATTTCACAACACCCATGCAGACGTGATCTGGATGTTCGACTGCAGAATCCTACACTAAGGCACTGTACGAGCACATCCACTCGTGCATGAATCATGCCATCCCAAATAGAACCAAGATGCTCTTCTCCAAAAAAAGGAAGCCAATCTGGTGGTCCCCTGCTATAAACGAACTATACAACAGAAGGAAGAAACTGTTGCAAAAAAGAGGAAAATCTCAGGATGCAAAAAACTCTCTCACCAGCCTCAGTAAGAAGCTGAGTTCCCCTCATAAAATCCTCAAAAAGCTAGTTACTAAAATAAAATTGCCAAAGATTTCAAAGACAACCACAAGGCATTCTATAGTTATGTCAAGAATCTAAATGGCAATGCTCAGATTTGCTCTGAGCTACAACAGAACGGCATTAAATATACTGATCCCAAGGATATTGCCAATATCCTGGCAGATCGATTTAGTGCCAACTTCACCCCCCCCCCTCACCCCCTAAAGGGCTCATCTCAATACCAAAACGATTGCCAAATTCCAATAATCATGGCCACACAGGTAGAAACCGCACTCTTCAAAGCTAAGAATACAGCATCCATGTGATCAGATGACATCCCAGGCTGTGTACTACATGAGCTACAAAATGAACTGGCACCTCACCTAAGTGTCATGTTTAATCATAGCCTAACCTCAGGCTTCATGCCCACTGAGTGGTGCACAGCTACAGTTATCCCGCTCCACAAGAGAGGATCCGCCTTGGATCCCGGGAACTACCGTCCCATCAGTCTGACAAGCCTGATCTGCAAGGGCATGGAATGCATTATCATGGAACTTATAAACAAAGACATTGGCAACCTTCAAACACTGGACCCCACCTAGTTTGGGTTTGTGAAGGGCCAATCTTGTCTCCTGAATCTGACTGACTTCTTTGAATCAGTCTCCAGAGCTGTGGATGAGGGTAAGGCGGTCCACACAGCTTATCTGGACCTCGCCAAGGCCTTCAACACCATCCCCCACTCTGGAATCATAGATAAACTTACTAAGCTGGGCATAAATCCCTACGTCACTCGATGGGTTGCCAATTGGCTTACTGACAGAACCCACACTGTAAAATTAGCTGACTCCAAATCCAGCTCCAGACAAGTGACAAGTGGAGTACCTCAGGGTTCAGTCCTGGGACCACTCTTGTTTGGCATCTACTTCTCTGAAGTACAGGCCAACACTAAGGGACTCTGGCTAACAAAGTTTGCAGATGACTGTAAACTGGGAGCCATTATTGAATCCACAAATGATGTGGATATTCTACAAAAGGGCCTTACAGAAACAGATGCCTGGTGCCAGAGCCATGGGCTCAAGCTTAATGCCATGAAATGTATAGTTATCCCCTTTGGAAAAAAACATGTACCCATGAATTACCACATAGGTGGCAGGACACTAAACATCGAAAGTGTGATGAGAGACTTAGGGACACAGATGGACAGTGGTCTCACTTTCGATAACCACATCGCCACAACAGCCAGGAAATCCTTCTATGTGGCACACCTCACCAGTAAGGGCTTTTCATCCAGAAAAAAGGAGGTCATTGTCCCACTGTACTCATCTCTCATTAGACCCATTATAGAGTATAATGCCCCGTTTGGTATGCACCTCAGAAGACATCTGCAACAGCTGGAAAGGCCACAGAAATACCTCACCAAAATAATCACAGGCCTAAAGCAGATACCATATGCTCACCATCTAAAAAAACTCCAGCTATACTCTGTGGCATATCGTCTACTCAGAGGCGATCTCTGCTTAACATACAAGGCCATGTCAAACCCTGAGCTGTTGGACATGCTCCACTTAAAGAAATCCCAATCCCTCAGAGCCACACGCTCCAGGGATCTAAACCTTGTCATCACAATGAACAAAATATGCTGGACGGATAGGTTCCTGACCCAGAGACTGCCCATACTCTGGAATAGACTGCCCATACATGTCAAGCAGAGCGCCTAATTGGCCCTCTTCAAAAGGAACCTTGATGATTGGAATGTTGATAGGAAATTCACCCCGGGGATCATGTCAGTCTCCCTGCTAGACAGGGGTCCATTGAAGTAAATACTGTGGGAAGAAATATCCAAGGAATTGTTATGGTTAGGCTTGTATAGGCCCTAGGGCCAAAAGCCTAGTACCAACCTATGAACCTATATACAGCAAACACACAAAAGAAAGAGCACAAGTAAATTTTAGAGAAATATAAAGAAGTAAGAAATAAAGAGACAGATATCTCTAGATGGTTCATGGAACACTAATTATTTGTGTGATATTAAGAACATGGAATGGATATCAAATTTTGTATGATTCAAATCAGACTTTGTTAAAGTGAGTGTCTGCTATAAAACATTACGATAAGAACACTGTGGAAGATGTACCTTTTGAAACTAAATGAAAGAGCTGAATTTAATCGATGTCAATGCAGTCAAGTCCCTTTTATGCTCATGTCAGGAAACCATTTTCAACTCGTTTTTGGCCCTAATTATGAACTTGTAATGTCAAATGATCTACAGACTTTGTGATCCTTTTGTTTACAAGCATGTTGTTCATGGCATTAAATTTACTGCATTTGCTGTTTTTGATGCAAAAACGGAAAGTGCAGTCTGGGTGTTCTAAATGGTCTTAAAATTTTGGTTACAATGTATCTTTCTGGTTGACATAACTAATAATGATCCTAATTCTAATTAATCTACCACAGATAAACTCTCACCTCTATAAATACGAAACTTAACAGTAACATTTTATAAATGTTTCTTAGTAAGCAGAGCGCAAAATACTTTTTCAGGAGTAACACATACTGTCGTTCCCATGTCAGCCTCAATGCAATTTTTTTAAACAGTTTATGAGAAAGATAAAATCGCTTTGACACTTGCCAGTACAGTGTTAATCCATGTGTATTTTCTTTCTTCTACATATTATCAGCATTTCTGCCTCAATAATCACACCTTTAACTCTCATTTTAGAACTATTTACTGCAATATGTTTTTATGTGTCTTGCTTTTCCACAACAGAGACATTTAGCTTCTGTATTATTTGAAACTTGTGGGAGGTGACCTTTGATGTTAAACTGATAACAAAACTTTACGTCTTCTGCAAACTTTAACTGTACTTCAGAATTATATGTTGCACCCCAATATACCTCATTCTTCCTCCTGTTGTGTACCCCTGTCTGTGGTCTCCATGTTAAAAGAAATTCAAAGATACCTTTGAAATGCTAAAATTCAGTGTGGAAAGTATTTTTTTTTCTTCCTTAAGCTTCACTGTGAATAACACTCACAGTTCTGCCCTCACTGTATCATAGGTTCATAGGCACTTAACTAGGCTCGCTGCCCTTGTGCGCCATTTCTTGGATTCCCCTTTACTAGACTATCACTTGTGACACTGGCAAACTTAACTAATACAAAGAAAACAAACAATATTAACTTGTTCACAGCTCCAAACATTACAGATCACATATATTCTTTTGGACAATACATTCAATCCAACATTACATAAATTGATAAGGCCAGCCTTTCCATAAACCTTATTCCTCCTCCATAACATTTTTTGTATGTATTGTTCCGCAATTCCCATTTCGTCTATGTAATTTGCTCCTGCCCTTTTCTAAAGATCCAATTTCCAGTTCTCTTATCTCTGCTACAATATTCAATACTTCAAATACTGTTGGTATAGACGTTCACTTCCATTTTCTAGCAATTGTTTTTTTTTGGCAGCCACCAGAATTAAACTCAACAAGGCTTTACCATTTGGCAGTTCAGATCCTGTATCCCAGCTCAGCTCACAAAAATCATTTTCTTAGCTGCATCCATTTGCTTGCACAGTATTTCTGACACATGGAAAATTGCACCAAACTTGACACTTCTCAGCACACTGTTTCAGTTAAGATGCACACTGCCTCCTCACAGTTTCACTAGAACTCTGACCCAGTGATGAAAATGAAATCTTTCTGCAGTCACTATTAGTTTATGTTCAAAATGTTCCATTTTCACAGTCTTCATGTAGGTTTTTTCCTTCTTTTTTTTTGTGGCTGAGACAGGTTACAAGTGGATGCACCTATAACACTACTTAACCGCCTCAAAAATCTCCAGCTTTACTCTGTAGCATATCGCCTACTCCAACATTATCTCTGCCTAACATATAAAGCTATGTCAAACCCAGAGCTGTTGGACATGCTACACCTAAAGAAATCCCAATCCCTCCGAGCTACACGCTCTAGGGACCTAATATTTGTCACCACAATAAACAGGACATGCTGAAGGGATAGATTCCTGTCCCAGAGACTTCCCATACTCTGGAACAGGCTACCCATCTATGTCAAGCAAAGTTCTTCATTAGCACTCTTCAAGAAAAATCTTGATCAGTG
Source organism: Protopterus annectens (assembly GCF_019279795.1). Taxonomy (NCBI): domain Eukaryota; kingdom Metazoa; phylum Chordata; order Ceratodontiformes; family Protopteridae; genus Protopterus; species Protopterus annectens. Next base: position 1,725,290,652 of record NC_056729.1, on the reverse strand, counting down.
GATGTGAAATAGGAAATATACCCCGGGGGTCACTTCTGTGTCTCTGCTCGACAATGGCACAGCAAAATAACTTCCTTGGGTGGCGTAAGCCAGGGAACCTTGTTGGCTAGGCTTACATAGGCCCTTGGGCTGATAGCCTAGTACCTACACTATGAACCATGTCCTTTTCCAGGGGAAACACACACACTTACATACACACACATGCACATATATATATATATATATATATATATATATATATATATATACACACACACACACTCTTGCATACACATATATATATATATATATATATATATATATATATATATATATATACACACACACACACACACTTACATACACACACACACATATATAGAGATATATATATATACACACACACACACATACATACACATATCTATATATATATATATATATATATATATATATATATATATATATATACACACACACACATACATACACATATCTATATATCTACATATATATATATATATATATATATATATATATATATATATATATATATACACACACATACATACACATATCTATATATATATATATATATATATATATATATATATATATATACACACACACACACACATACATACACATATCTATATATATATATATATATACACACACATACATACACATATATATATATATATATATATATATATATATATATACACACACACATACATACACATATCTATATCAGCTTGGTAACAGGTCGGAGCTTAAATCCATGGTGCGAAGAGATTTCTGAAATACTTTTCTGTGAATAGTAATAAATAAACTTATGTACAGACTAGCCACAGAAAGGTCATAGATCACTCCTTTCACAATGTGTGAAACTCTTCCATTTTCTTGTAGGCAAACTTTCCTTAAGGTCTCAAGAATCTAATGATGACCTCACACTTAAATGATCATTTAACACAATGGATTCAGTCACCACAGTTCTTTCATTTTAGGACATACTCCCACTGGCTATCATGAACATATCAAGTTACAGTGACTTCCTTCCTGAATTAAACAACTCTTTTTAGAAAGACCCCAGTGTCACCGTGGGAGTAAGACTAACAGAAGTTGAAGAGCCTGAATGCCCCACCCATTCCAACAAACACACCTTTATGAACTATGCAGAGGCAGAAACCTGCATCAGATTTCCAAACATATTGCTATGGTAACACTTCTCTTTGTATTTGCCTTGCATACACTTCTTTCTTCACTTTTATAGGTCTGTGGGTTTATTTATTTATTTGACATTCGTTAACAGGGTTAGTCCAACTGGGCTGCAGAGCCCTTTTTCAGTGCAGACCTGAGAAGAAAAGCTCCACAGATAAAGGAATAGAAAAACAAAACATCATACAATATACATGACGTAGCTAAGGGCACTTCATGTGCCAATAGTTACGCCAATATGTTCCTGGCACATTGGGAAAATGTTATATTATTTAACAAGGAAGAGTTTCGCACAAATGTTTTGTTTTATCAACGGTTTGTCGATGATTTGTTCCTCCTATGGAAAGGGAGCCAGGAAGAGTTATGCAACTTTCATCAAATGATGAATGGCCTTACCAGTTACTTGAAATTTACTATCAATTGGTCTTATACATGAATAGAGCTTCTGGACCTCTATGTGGAGAAGTTACATGACTCCCTTATTAATACTGGTGTTTTTCGTAAGACCTGTTATAGGAATGTACTCTTATCTAGATCGAGCATGCATCCGGGCTATGTCTTTCAGAATTTGATAAAAGGTCAAGGCATGAGAGCATCTAGATTGAATCCCACGTGTAGTGGATTTGAGACTGAGATTAAGAACTTAGAAAACAAATTATTGGAGTGACGGTATAGACATGAGGAGATTGCTCAGAATTGGCTAGAGCTGGACAGATTGAGAGAGAGTACTGCAGCCCCATATTTTGGACCAACCTGTGGAACTTTGAGGAGAATTGACCAGGACCCTATAGGTAATAAGGGCCGTATTAGGATTCCACTTTTCTATACTGGAGATAATAAACAGCTGGTTGAAGTTTTTACGCAGAATTGGTCTATTTTACAAGATGACACGGACATTAGTGAGATTGTAGGTGAGAGACCTAGGTTCCTCTATAAAAATAGAAAGAATTTGAAAAGGTTACTTTGTTATGATAGGAGTAATACCAAGATGAACAGTGATGTAGGAATTACTCTACCATGTGGTGGATGTAATTTCTGTTCTTTGATTAATACTTCCAGGACTTTTTATCACCCTGACCTTAGTAGGGATTTTGTGTTCCATGCCAAAGCTAATTGTAGAACTTCCAACGCGGTCTACCTAGTGGAATGTATCACCTGTCACTCATTCTACATTGGGAAGACCAATAGGGTCCTACGTGATAGGATCAGAGAGCACATTTACAATATTAGGAAAAGATCTGAACATAATGCACTATCTAAACACATCATACAAGTTGGTGACAAACATTCTTTTACCTTTAGGGTCATTGAGAATATTATACCTAGTCTCAGGGAAGGTGACATTAGTAATCATACAGAATACAGGGAAACTAACTGGATTATCATTCTGAGAGCAGATAGGGGTAGTGGTCTAATTGAGAGGGCTTCCATCAAGCCCTTGTTAAAGAAAAGAATAATTCAGAAGTAACAGTTTACATGTATTTTTTATACATATATTTTTTATATATTTATAAATTCATTGTTTATTATCCATTCTGTCAGGGTGAGAATTTGTTCTTGTTCTGTATGGCTATTCCGCCATATGTTTTATTTTTTGTACATTGTGTCCTTAAGAGCCTATTACTTTTTTAATTGATTTGTTTTAATTGATGTGTCTATTTGATTGGACAATGGATATTTGAATTTTTATAAATGGAGTATTTTTTCTTTGGATGTTTTATGGTCTGATGAAGCTTAAATGCGAAAGCGCTTACCGTTTTATTTGCTCATGCCTTTTACAATAAATATATAGTTCTTGTCAAAAGGATTCAAAGACTTTGAGTTGCTTGGTCGCTCCGCTATTACTATTTGCTTGAGACTTTCATTATAAATGAACATGTCAGATTACAAGAGTAATACTGAGGGTTTTAACAGCTATGGTACAAATTAAGTATATAAAATATAATATAAAAAGTTAGATTCTATCTAACAATTACTATCAGAGACAAATTCAAGGTTGGTAGAATATCACAAAGACCTTAAATGAGTAGTTGTGGTAAAGTGCGCAAGCTGAGAGGTTGATAGGTAAGTACTAGGTAGCTGCCCTTGCAGGTCGATCTAAGTCTAGCCCGTTTCCTTTTTTATGTCCTCGAATTAGCCTATCCCGTGTACTTAAGAGACTGGCCTTAACCATCTCAGGGTCAATAACGGTATATTACCTCTAATGTGAATAACTGGGGTCATGCCATAGATAATTTGAGGGAACCCATGCAATGCATAAAGTATTTAGGAGCTGCCTTTGTCTATTAGCTGTACAGGGGGGCAGTGCTTGAGTAAATTTTCTGTTTCCCATCCAAAGATCAAAGTTGTGCTTGAATAATAGAAAGGGATGAACTTCATTTTTATATGGAAGAAGACTCTGTTCCCAGGCAGTGGTTCCTTTCCTGAGCTATATGGAAGAAGACTCTGTTCCCAGGCAGTGGTTCCTTTCCTGAGCTATATCTTTTCCTCCAAACCATTCTGTTGATGTTGCAGAACAGGTTTATATACCTAGACTATTTCTGATGCCATTTGACTTGCAGATCTGCAGTAAATCCATCATTATTAGGTCAGAAGATAACACATATGCCAGGCACAGGTCACCTCTTAGAATTCTGTAGAATACCGACTACAGTCACAGACCTTTGAGTTGAACCATGTAGGAAAAGTTGTTTAGGCCTTGTATCCTTTTAGTAGAGTATCTCTGTTGGCATTCCAGTTGTTGCATGTGTGACAGGAGGTTACTAAGTTAATGTCACTAGGGCCTTTATAAGCCTCGCCATTCATGCCTCAGTTTTCCCAGTTATCAATGTCTACAGGCTGGAATGGCTTTGGTATATGTCTGAGCCTTATGGCATATACAAACTGCCCCTGTGTATAAGGGCTACAGGTGACAAGCCATGGATGAATTTGGTTTCCCATCCATTAGTCCAAACTGCACTTGAATAAACTTAGTGAAGAGCTCTGTTTCACATGAATGGGGATTCTGTTCCAAACAAGAGGTAATCTCTGAGACACATACAATGCAATGAAAAAGTATTTGCCCCTTCCTGATTTCTTATTTTTTTGCATGTTTGTCACACTTAAATGTTCCACATCATCAAACAAATTGAAATATTAGACAAAGATAACCCAAGTAAACACAAAATGCAGTTTTTAAGTGAAGATTTTATTTATTAAGGAAAAAAAACTATTCAAACCTACATGGCCCTATGTGAAAAGGTAATTGCCCCCCTTGTTAAATCGTGAAGTAACTGTGGTTAATCACATTTTTGGGAAAGCTCAATTTCACTAGCCACACCCAGGCCTGATTACCGCCAGACCTATTGAATCAAGAGATAACTTAAATAGAACCTGTCAGAGAAACTGAAATAGGCCAAAAGACCCCAAAAAGGAAGACATCATAGGTTCATAGGTAGGTACTAGGCTATCGGCCCAAGGGCCTTAGTAAGCCTAGCCAACAAGGATCCCTGGCTTACACCACCCAAGAAAGTTAATTTCCTATGCCCCTGTTGACCAGAGCCACAGAAGTGATCCTCGTGGTGTATTTCCTATTTCACATCCACTCATCAAGATTTTTCTTGAAGAGTGCTAATGAGGAACTTTGCTTGACATAGATGGGTAGCTTGTTCCAGAGTATAGGAAGTCTCTGGGACAGAAATCTATCCCTCCAGCATGTCCTGTTTATTGTGGTGACAAGATTTATGTCCCTAGAATGTGTAGCTTGGAGGGATTAGGATTTCTTTAGGTGTAGCATATGAAACAGCTCTGGGTTTGACATAGCTTTATATGCTAGGCTGAGATCTCCTCGGAGTAGGTGATATGCTATGGAGTAAAGCTGGGAGTTTTTTGAGATGGTCAGTGTAGGGCATCTGTTTGAGGCCAGTAATCCTCTTTGTGAGGTACTTCTATGGCCTTTCCAGCTGCTGCAGATGTCTTGTGAGGTAAATTCCAAAAGGGGTATTGTACTCTATAATGGGTCTAATGAGTGCCAAGTAGAGGGGAACAATGACCTCTTTTTTCCTGGATGAGAACCCTTTTGTGATGAGGTGTGCCACATAGAAGGATTTCCTGACTACAGTGGCGAAGGATTTCCTGACTACAGTGGCGATGTGATTATCAAAGGAGAGACTACGGTCCACCTGGGTCCCAAGGTCTCTTATCACACATTTGGCGTTAAGTAGATGGCCGTTTATGTAGTAGTTCATGGGTATAGAGATTTTACCAAAGGGGATGACAATGCACTTTTTGACACTGAGCTTGAGGCCATGCCTCTGACATCAGGCATCTGTCTCAGTGAGGCCCTTCTGTAGGATGTCCACATCATTTGGGGACTCGACTATGGCTCCTAGTTTGCAGTCATCTGCGAACTTCATTAGCCAGATGCCTTGTGTGTTAGCCTGTACTTCAGAGAAATAGATACCAAACAGGAGAGGTCTCAGAACTGAACCCTGTGGTACTCCACTTGTCACTGGTTTGAAGTAAGATTTGGAGTCTGCAACTTTTATTGTGTGGGTTCTGTCAGTGAGCCAGTTGGCAACCCATCTTGTGACGTAGGGATTTATACCTAGTTTAGTGAGTTTAGCTATAATTTCAGAATGGGCGATGGTGTCAAAAGCCTTGGTGAGGTCAAGACAGGCTCGGTGAACCACCTTACCCTTGTCTCCAGCTTTGGTGACTGCCTCAAAGAAGTCGATCAGGTTCAGAAGGTATGATCTGCCTTTCACAAACCCGAACTGGGTGGGGTCCAGAGTTTGGAGGTTACCACTGTCTTTGTTTATGAGCTCCATGATGATACGTTCCATAGCCTTACAGACCAGGCTCATCAGGCTAATAGGGCAATAGTTCCAAGGATCAGTGGTGGCTCCCCCTTTGTGGAGTGGGATAACTGCTGCTGTGCACCATTCAGTGGGCACAAAGCCTGACATGAGACTATGATTGAACATGATTTAGGTGGGGAGCCAGTTTGTTCTGAAGTTCTTGTAAAACGTAGCCTGGGATGCTGTCCGGTCCCATGGATGCTGTGTTTTTGGTTTTATAGAGTGCAGCTTTTACCTGCATAGATGTGATTACAGGGACTATGCATTCTTCCTATATAGATATGGGCCCTTTAGGGGGTGAGGGGGGGGGGGGTAAAGTTAGCACTGAACATATCTGCCAGGATGTTGGCAATATCAGTTGGTTCTGTAATTTTCATGCTGTTGTGGTGTAACTCGGAGCAAATCTTGGTGTTGCCATTGAGATTCTTGAGATAGCTATAGAATGCTTTGTGGTTGCCCTTAGAATCAGTGGAGACTTTGTTTTCGTAGCTAGCTTTGGAGGATCTTATAAGGGACCTCCGCTTCTTACTGAGGCTGACCAGGGAGCTCCTCCACTCATGGGATTTTACTCTCTTTTGCAACAGTTTCTTCCTTCTGTTGTAGAGTTTGTTTATGGCAGGGGACCACCAGATTGGCTTCCGTTTTTTGGAGGATAGCATCTTGGTTCTGTTTGGGATAGCATGATCCATGCACTCGTGTAAGTGCTTATAGAGTACATTTGTGTAGGATTCAGCAGTCGTAACTGTATTGTCCATCTGCATGGGTGTCATGAAGTTTGCCACTTCTGTCTTAAGAAACATGAAATTGGCTTTAGAGAAATGTTTTACCTTAATGATGAGTGAAGGTGGGATGCGGATATCTAGGGTGATTAGTTTATGGTCGGATCTGACCAACAAGGAGTTGACTTCAGGTGTGGAACACCGGTTACTCATGTTGGTAATGACTAGGTCTAGGATACTATTGCCCCTGGTGTGGGTGTGGATAAGTTGACCCAGGACATTGGAATTTATGAATTCCAGAAAGTGTTGAGCGAAGGAGCTAGTACTGGAGTAGTTTTCCCAGTTAATGGTGGGGTAGTTGAAATCGCCCATTATTAGGGTGTTTGGTTGAACCCTAATATTTTCCAGTAAATCAAGAAAAGAGGAGTGAGAATCTTGGGGCATGGTGGTGGATCTGTAGCAAGCTACAATTTGGTCATGCCGTGATCTAAAGAAATTCCAGAACATATAACAAACAAAGTAATTGACAGCTGTCAGTCTGGAAAAGGTTACAAAGCCATTTCTATAGCTTTGGGACTCCAGTGAACCATGGTGAGACCCATTATCCATAAATGGAGAAAACATGGAACAGTAGTGAACCTTCCCAGGAGTGGCCGACCTACAAAAATACCCCAAGAGTGCAGTGACGACTCATCCAAGAGTTCACAAAAGAACCCAGAACAACATCTAAAGGAATGCAGGCCTCACTTGCCTCTGTTAAGGTCAGTGTTCATGACTCAACTATAAGAAAGAGACTAAGCAAAAATGGCATGCATGGTAGAGTTCCAAGGTGAAAACCACTGCTGACCAAAAAGAACATAAAGGCTCATCTCACTTTTTCCAAAAAACGTCTTGATGATCCCAAGACTTTTGGGAAAATATTCTGTGGACTGACAAAACAAAAGTTGAACTTTTTGGGAGGTGTGCATCCCATTACATCTGGCGTAAAAGTAACATGGTGGTGGTAGTGTGATGGTCTGGGGCTGCTTTGCTGCTTCTGGACCTCGACGACTTGCTGTGATTGATGGAACCATGAATTCTGCTCTCTACCAAAAAATCCTGAAGGAGAATGTCCGGCCATCAGTTCGTGACCTCAAGCTGAAGCACACTTAGGTTCTGCAGCAGGACAAAGATCCAAAACACACCAGCAAGTCCACTTCTGAATGGCTTAAAAAAAACTAAATTAATGTTTTGGAGTGGCCTAGTCAAAGTCCGGACTTTAATCCAATTGAGATGCTGTGGCATGACCTTAAAAAGGCAGTTCATACTCAGAAACCCTCCAATATGGCTGAATTAAAACAATTCTGCAAAGAAGAGTGGGCCAAAATTCCTCAGCAGTGATGTGAAAGACTCATTGCCAGTTATCGCAAATGCTTGATTGCAGTAGTTGCTGCTAAGGGTGGCACAACAAGTTATTAGGTTTAGGGGGCAATTACTTTTTCACATAGGGCCATGTAGGTTTGGATAGTTTTTTTCATTAATAAATAGAATCATCACTTAAGGACTGCATTTTGTGTTTACTTGGGTTATCTTTGTCTAATATTTACATTTGTTTGATGATCTGAAACATTTACGTGTGACAAACATGCAAAAAAATAAGAAACAGGAGCAAATACTTTTTCATTGCACTGTATCAATCCCTCCAACATGTTCTGTTTATGTCACAGACAAGGCTTAGATCCTTAAATTGGCTAATTCTAGTGCTGTTTGTTTTGCAAACATGTAGCAGATCCATCAGGGCTGGAATAGAGAATGCCTTGTAGGTTAGGCATAGATCATCTCTCAATAGTTTGTAGGAGACTGAGTACAGATACAGGGCTTTGAGGCAGTTCACATAGGAAATATTATTTACATCCTGTATTCTTTTAGTGAGGAACCTCTGTGGCCACTCCAGCTGTTGCAAATGCCTGGTCAGTTACATACCAAAGGGTGCACTGTACTCGGTTGTGGGTCTAATGAGGGCCGAGTATAATGGGACTATAATCTCCTTAGATCTGGATGCCATGCCCTTATTTATAAGTTGCACCATGGAGAAGAATTTTCTCATGACCATGGGCACATGTTGATGAAAGTTCTGGTTACTGTCAATCTGATTTCCTAGGTCTCTTACCAGTGGTTCTACTCTTAGAGGATTGTCATCAATGTTGTAACTTTCAGGGGTGGTCATCTTCCAAAAGGGTATGACTATCCATTTTTTGCATTGAGTTTCAGGCCACTGTTGTAGCACCAGTTATTTGTCTGCATCAGACCCTCCTGGGGGATATCTACATCTCTGGGGGATTCAATAATTGCACCCAGCCTGCAGACATCAGCAAATTTGTTCAGCCAAAGGCCCTGTACATTTGCCTTGCCTTCAGAGAACTATATTCCACACTGGACAGGTCCCAGTACTGAGCCTTGTGGGACTCCACTACTAACGGGCCTCTTGGTGAAGGTAGATTCCCCCACCCTAATTTCATGAGTCTTATCTGTAAGCCATTTAGCTATCCACTGGATGACATAGGGATTTCTGGACACGTACATGCCAAAGGGGGCATAATTCAATGACTGGCCTAATGAGGGATGAGTAAAGGGGGACAATGACATCCTTAAATCGAGACACAGTCCCTTTGTTTACAACTTATGAAGTACAGAAGGTCTTTCTTACAGCACACTGTTTGTAAAGCTTTTTAGCAAGTTTTACTGTGTGAAAGGTATTAACAGGAAATTTTCTCTTCTTGTTAACCAATGGTTGTTTGTCCTGATTTCCTGCCGAGGAGTGTATCATATAACTTATTTGTTTACAGTTAAAAGCAGTCTGTAGAGTCTCCTTGCTCCTTTATCTATTTAAAAACATTTATTTTGTGGCTCACTGCTGTTCTTCTGCTGTGATACTTTCCTCACTTGCTTAGAGAAAAACAGCTCTTGTACTCACTTTCCTCACTTATCTAGAGGAAAATAGTTTTTTATTCAGGCATGTCCAAGGGTCAGCTCCCAGTGTTCTCTCCTGTCTATCTGATGAATCTGGGCATCTTGGGGCAATGTAGAAATTGCCTCATGTACACAAACAACCCTCTCCTTCTACCACCCAACACTACAACCTGTGAGAGATGCACTTATCTAGCCAAACTGGAGGTAAAGCTCTCTCCAACCAAGACTGAATTTGACAGTCAAGAGGAGAAGGTAAACACTTGCACCACACCACACTCATCACATAGTCTCACTAAATCTACACCACCAAAATCCACACATAGAAACACAAAAACATTCGTGGAGGCTCTCAATAATAATCTGCTCAAGCAACAGAGACCTCCAAAGGAGAAATGCAAGCAACCTCCACCCCCCAACACAATCTAAAATAACACATAGTCCACAGTCTCAGTGTGCCAATAAACCACAGCCCATAAAGCAAAACAACGTACCCAACACACTAGTCATAGGTGACTCTATAGTCAGGCGCACTGATGTCCCACTCACCAGGCTAAACAAGGAGAAAGTTACTGTCAGCTGCCTGTCAGGTGCCGGGATCCGCCACATAACCAATGCAATCAGGTCACTCCACAACAAGTACAAATATGACTCTGTCATTGTCCACGTTGGTGTGAATGACCTGAGATGTACCTCCCTGGACTACATGAAAAGAGACATGGAAGAGCTCTCCAATCTTGTAGCCCAGGCAGGTATGACCCTAGCCTTGAGTAGCATTCTGCCATCACCCAGAATGATGTTGCAGTACAAGGACAAAATGACTGACTTCAACAATTGGCTAAGCTTCTGGTGTCATTCTAAAGGGATCCAGTATCTGCCTAGGATAAGATGGTCGACAGACCACGATGCTTTGCCAGAAATGGCCTGCACCTGTCACCCCTGGGATTCCAGATACTGGCTAAGGTTCTTGCCTCCCCGATAGTACCTTTTTTAGGCAAGGTACAAATGACAAATTCACCACTGTAACAGGAACAAACACTGAGGGTGATGCTACTCAATGCTAGAAGTCTAAATCTCAAAATGCACTCACTCGAGGCACTCCTTAAAATGGAGAACATCAATATCTGTGCAGTGACTGAGACCTGGTTCAAGGCTCCGGAGAGCACCCCTGCACTACCAGACTATAAAACTCATACCACACTTTTTGGCCATATAACCTGGACCAGAACACCAAAGGCGGAGGTGTGTCCATATTCATTAAGGATATCCACACCTCCAGGCTAGTTGCTCAGCATAATGCATCCGAGGTTATCCAAGTGCAACTAATGCTTTGCAAAACTGCAATCCAAACTGTAGCTTGCTACAGATCCCCCACCATGCCCCAGGATCCCACTCCTCTTTTCTTGATGTACTGGAAAATATTAGGGTTCAACCAAACACCCTAATAATGGGCGATTTCAACTACCCCACCATTAACTGGGAAAACTACTCATGTACCAACTCCTTCATGCAACTCTTTCTGGAATTCATAAACTCCAATGCCCTAGATCAACTTATCCACACCTCCACCAGGGGCAACAATATCCTAGATCTAGTCATTACCAACATGAGTGACTGGTGTTCCACACCTGAAGTCAACACCTCATTGGTCTGATCTGACCATAAGCTAATCACCCTAGATATCCACAATGGTAAAAAATTTCTCCAAAGCCAACTTCATGCTTCTTAAGACAGAAGTGACAAATTTCATGTCACCCATGCAGATGGACAATACAGTTACGACTGCTGAATCCTACACAAATGCACTCTATAAACACTTACACAAGTGCATGGATCGTGCTATCCCAAACAAAACCAAGATGATATCGTCCAAAAAAGGAAGCCAATCTGGTGGTCCCCTGCCATAAACAAACTCTACAACAGAAGAAAATCCCATGACTGCAGGACCTCCCTGGTCAGCCTCAGTAAGAGGCTGAGATCCCTTATAAGATCATCCAAAGCTAGCTATGAAAACAAAATTGGCACTGATTCTAGGGACAACCACAAAGCATTCTATAGCTATGTCAAGAATCTCAATGGCAACACCTGCAACTGCTCTGAGTTACAGCACAACGGCATGAAAGTTACAGAACCAACTGATATTGCCAACATCCTGGCAGATGGGTTCAGTGCTAACTTTACCCATCTCTTACCCCCTAAAGGGCCCATATCTATACAGGAAGAATGCAGAGTCCCTGTAACCACAACTATGCAGGTAAAAGCTGCACTCTCTAAAGCCAAAAACACAGCATCCATGGGACCGGACATCATCCCAGGCTGCGTTTTACATGAACTTCAAAACGAACTGGCTCCCCACCTAAGCACCATGTTCAATCATAGCTATAATATCAGGCTTTGTGCCCACTGAATGGCGCACAGCAACAGTTGTCCCACTTCAAAAGGGGGAGCCACCACTGATCCCAGGAACTGTCGCCCTATTAGCCTGACAAGCCTAGTCTTGTAAGACCATGGAATGTATCATCATGGAACTCATAAACAAAGACATTGGTAACCTCAAAACTCTGGACCCCACCCAGTTTGGGTTTGTGAAAGGCAGATACTTTGAGGCAGTTACCAAAGCTGTAGACAAGGGTAATGTGGTTCACATCTTGACCTCGGAATTATAGCTAAACTCACTAAACTAGGTATAAAGCCCTAAGTCACAAGATGGGTTGCCAGCTGGCTCAGTGACAGAACTCACACTGTAAAAGTTGCAGACTCCAAATCTGACTTCAAACCAGTGACAAGTGGAGTACCACAGGGTTCAGTCCTGGGACCTCTCCTGTTTGGTATCTACTTCTCTGAAGTACAGGTTAACACAGAAGGCCTTTGGTTAATGAAGTTTTCAGATGACTGCAAACTAGGAGCCATAGTCAAGTCCCCAAATGATGTGGACATCCTACAGAAGGGCCTCATTGAGACAGATGCCTGGTGTTAGAGCCATGGCATCAAGCTCAATGCCAAAAAGTGCATTGTCTTCCCCTTTGGTAAAAACTCTATACCCATGAACTTCCACATAGGTGGCAGTCTACATAAAGCCGAATGTGAGATAAGAGACCGTGGGACCCAGGTGGACAGTAGTCTCTCCTTTGATAATTACATTGCCACAGAAGTCAGGACATCCTTCTACATGGCATACCTCATCACAAAAGGGTTCTCATCCAGGAAAAAAGAGGTTATTGTTCCCCTCTACTCAACACTCAGACCCATTATAGAGTACAACACCCCTTTTGGAATGTACCTCACAAGACATCTGCAGCAGCTGGAGAGGCCACAGAAGTACCTCACAAAGAGGATTACTGGTCTCAAACAGATGCCCTACACTGACCGTCTCAAAAACTTCCAGCTTTACTCCATAGCATATTGCCTACTCCGAGGTGATCTCTGCCTAAAATATAAAGCTATGTCAAACCCAGACCTGTTGGACATGCTACACCTTAAGAAATCCCAATCCCTCCGAGCTACACACTCTAGGGACCTAAACCTTGCTACCACAATAAACAAGACATGCTGGAGGGATAGATTCCTGCCCCAGAGACTTCCTATACTCTGGAACAAGCTACCCATCTATGTCAGGCAGAGTTCCTCATTAACACTCTTCAAGAAAAATCTTGATGAGTGGATGGGACATAGGAAATTCACCCCGGGGATCACTTCTGTGGCTCTGCTCGACAGGGACACAGGAAAATAACTTTCTTGGGTGGCGTAAGTCAGGGAACCTTGTTGGCTAGGCTTACTTAGGCCCTTGGGCCGATAGCCTAGTACCTACCTATGAACCAATGGACACATGTTGGTCAAAAGTTAGGTCACCGTCCACACAAGTTCTCACATCCCAAACAACTGGATTTTGTATTTCTTGTCATAAGTAACTTATTACTGATTTCTGATGATAATTATTCTGCACTTATGCATACCTCTCAACTGTCCGGATTTTTGCAGAATGTCCACATTTTTATCTCACATTTTTGGTCTGTCATTATAAAATCTGTAGTATTCTGGCAACTCACTGAAGATTGAAGTCACTAAATAATAACATACATTTGAGTTTCAGGCTTCATAATTTTCAGAAAAGTGCGTGATAACTCAAATCTTGTTATTCTGGTAACTTTCTAAGTTTATAAGAACAATCCCACTCTTATTTTAGGCTTTGTCCAGAATACTTGCAGTAAGAGGTTGACAGGTATGCACACAGGTTACCTCATCTGTATTTCCTTTTTGGGTTTTGCACCCAACCAATGACTGAAACCAGTCCTTTAGAATATACATCAATTCAGATTAAACAGAATGATAATCCAGTGTTCTCATGAGCATCTGAGCTTCAAAAGAAATGATAAATTGATTAAAATGTAAAGGGACAAGGGGGATGCATGCATGAGACCTTGTGCTAACCTGTGTGTTTACAGGATTATGTGTAACTGTTGTTTCTAGGCTAGTTTTAATGTGTCATTACTCAGGGAGAGAAAATCCATTATTCCTTGTCCGTGTGTAGCTCTTCATTCGAGTGCCTTCAGCATCTGTGGTCTACTCCTACAACACAGGTGCTTCTCCCTGGGAGAAGACAAACTGTCTTGGGGTGAAAAATCACCCCTTCCTTTTACGTGCCTCTGTTCCTTAATTATTAGCCAAACAGTCAGGTGACACACATGCCTTTTTTCAGGGGTTACAATGAGAACCATCTGCATATCTGACTTCCTCACAGTTACACAGAATGCAAGTGGAAATGGACAGAATCAAACCTACAACTACATGACGAAGTTTGTTATTAGCCTTGACCCTCTGAGCTTCATTTTTGATGAGAGAATTCTATTGTAGAACTATCCTTCCTTTGGAGCTTGCTAAATTGGAAATCATCCCTGTTACGTGTCTGTGTGGAGGTATCTTGTACTGCAAAACACCGGCCTTTACAGGGAAATGACTTACAGCTGTAATCTTGGACAGTACTCTGCACTTACACTCATATGTGCAGAAGAAAATATTTAAACCTGACAATAATTACTTTAAGGGCACTCTGTATATCACACTCAGATGCAGCCAGTGTGTACTTTGCTTTGACTTTCTGTGGAAAAGGACTGGGTTTTGCAATGCTGGAGGAGGGGTGATAATTCTACTGGCATCAACTGAAACTGAATGCATTATAAAGAAACTGACATCACCCTGGGTGAAAGCTTAATAAAAAGGGTTCCATATGACATCCTGTTATATCCTAGAGCCTTGAAAGACTGATGTTAATTTAGAAAATATATGAACTCTTTTAAAGCAGGTTGCTATATGTACTAGCTCAAAGGACAACTCACTTAAAGATCCCATATAGATGATCAAAAACGGAAAATTTAATATGCAGTATTCCCTTAAATCATTTAATCTCATTGGAAAAACTTATGTACTTGTATGAATGTTGCTGACAAACTTAATACAGTCAGTTCTGAGGTACATGATTTGATTACCAGAGCACGCAACATGGGACAGCTTTCAGCTCTGGCCAGGCATAACAGGCAGAGAGTGAGGTTGACATGGAAACCATGGTGCTATGGTGGAAAATAAGTTACATTCTCCATATTTTGTTGACCTTGCAAGCTAGAGCTTTCTGAAATGCAACTCTGCTAAAAAAACAACCTTTCATTTAAGTGTTTTTTTTTTGCTTTTACTTCAGTGTGCAGCATTCATAAAGGCTTCTGTAGACAAAAAGTTGCATAATTATGTTGTGGCAGCCTGTTTGCAAATGTGGCATAGTGCACTGTGTGTGTGTGTGTGTGTGTGTGTGTGTGTGTGTGTGTGTTATGTTCCGACACCTATATTAATTTACTTATTTTTCATGTATGCATCGGTTTAGTTATTTAATTTACTTTATTTTTAGTGGTCATTATGAATTGTACCCTTGTACAGTTTTAAAAATGAATGTTAGTAAGTATCCATTTTAAGTAATTTTATCTGACAGAAAAAAAAATGAATTTCTATTTCATACTGATTAGACAAACCTTCTGAGATTCGTTACTCTGCCTTTACTTTTACTGACCACCTTTACAGGACAATTTAGATTCTTCCACTTCCAATCATTTTATTATAGCCATTTAGTAGATTTAAACTCTGTTCTTAAAATGCCTAGTCAAATAACACGTGTGCATACACACACACACACACACACACACACACACACACATACACTTGGAAATACAGCAGAAAGCACATGCTTTTTTTTTCAGTTGAGGAATACGAAAGAAAACAGTAGCTGTAGTGAGAGGTATTTGAACCTCAGACCTCCATCGTTCTGTATTAGTTATACTGCCTCTGGACTAACAAGAGCACATCTGAAGAACTATGTTCTCAGTTTTCCCTTTTGTTTTCAGCTAGGAAATCCCTCAGTGGTGAATTAAAGGTCAGATCACACACGCAGACGCGCACACACACGCACACACACACACACACACACACACACACACACACATGCAGTAGAAAGGTTCCCTGTAGGCACTGTGTTGTAAAATGATAGATTGGTTTTGTTTTCAGCTGGGGCCTGGGGAAAAACACTCCAGATGCATGTCTTTGGAATTATTATGTTACATTAATGAGCCTTTATCTTTTTTGCATCAGTTTTTTTGGAATTTGCCCTTTATAAGCAGTTTGATAGAGGATTTTTTTGTTAGATTTTGGATGTACTAGTTAACAAATAATACAATAAGTTAACTTGACCAGCTAGGAATTTATGTGTAGAATATAATCTAACATCCTTCAAGAGAATTTATGTCATACTTTCGACCGTACAAACAGTAGGCAACCAAAATATTGGACTGAAAGTATTGAAGCTGTGGAGCACTGAAAAACGAAATATAACTCAGAAAACATATATTTTACATGGGGGCAAGCCGCCCACACCACCTGCTAATTATACATACCAGCCCTGAGATCACACTACAGCAGAGAAAAGGCAAAAACCTTACTCCCCTTTGCATCATGATCTCAAACAGCGATGTCCAAAGTTTGATGCTCTGCAACTTCAGTGCTTTAGTTTGATATTTTGGTTGTCGACCATTTGTGCAGTCAGAATTAAGATATAGATCCCCTTCAAGACCAGCGGTGTTGACTTGTTAGTCATCTACAAATTCATTCTTGGCCTTATTGTTTGTTCCTTTCTGGAAGTGAGACGTATTTCATAACTTTTGGTATGGCAATGTCTCAATGTTTTCTTACACTTACTTGTCTCATAATTCTCATGATCCTGTGAATAAGAGATAAGTAACTAAGTAAAACAACTTTTTCTTTCTTAACAGTATTTCTGTGAAAGCTTTTACAATATAAATTGCATGTTTTGTAAAGTATTCTTAGTGGTTCGATAGTTATTAAAGATAAAGAGATACCTTTTCTCCCTTCCACTTCTCTTTCTTTCTTTCTTCTTTTTGGTATTAAGAAATGCATTCATTAAAGTGCAAAAAAAGAAAAAAAGCTAGAAGAAGCATGTTTAAGTTAAATGGCTGTAATCTTGATTTGTTGAGGTGGTTGTAAAAGTACACAGATCATGGTATATATATATATATATATATATATATATATATATATATATGGTTTACTATTGTTTATTTGAACGGAAAAACATTTTCCGTTCAAATAAACGAATGGTAATACTGAAAGTAAAAAAAAAACTAACGTTCACAATGTCGAACCAAATGCTCGATGCATTTGACTCGACATTGTTGTCGAAACCACCACATCATAGCTGAATAGTAGTTGATGTAAATCAAGCTCCTATACAGCTATCATGTTTTTGTAGGGGGGCAAGCCCCCCCTACTTATATATTCTAACTCCGAGATCACATTACAGTGGGGATGTGGATGAATTTCCACTCCCCACTGTACCGCGATCTCCGTGCAGATAGTTGATTTACACTTATGCGAATGCAGTTGTGCATTCGCATAAGTGTAGTCGACTATCTGGTGCAAAACTGTTTGTGCGTTCAACATTCTGTTTTTCGGCACATTGCAGCCGATAGAATGTCGTTCGCACAAACAATAGTAAACTTTATATATATATATATATATATATATATATATATATATATATATATATAGACAGAGAGAGAGAGATGATGTTTTCTCTCACTTCTGCACAGTTGAGTGTGTGGATAAAGACCCTTGGCTTAGTCTTGTGACAGGTTTCAAGTGAAAACAAGTAAATATGAGAACACTGAATATAATTAAAAGTTTTAGCAATAAATGCTTCAGATTGTCTTTCAGGCTGTAACAAGAGAACTTTATCTTTATTTCTTTTACTTTTCCATGGTGGCAAGCTGATAATAGGGTAATAAAAGATAGAACATTAGTTTCTTCACAGCTAAAGTTAATGTTTTCTAAAAGTATGCAAGTAGTTTTCACATCCGGGGGTGGGGGGTGGAATAAAGATAGAAAAAAAAAAAGGCACCAGCTAGTATAAGCAGAAGCAATGGCAATAACATATGTCTTAGCATGAATAACCTCAATTTCAGGTTTACTAAGGCCTGTAACAGCAGCAGTCTATTTGACACAAATGTTCCTATTACAGAAGCATAGCAAAGGCATGATGGAGGGGGGGCAATTTCCACAGATGCAAAGGGTTGGGGGGCATAATATGCCACTCTTCATTACGCTCTCTCTCTCTCTTTGGTGCAACTTCATTTGCATTGAACCTGAGTGCTGCAGCACTCTGTGTGTTGTCTAAATTGTAGCAACTGTTTGCTACATTTGTAGCAATCAGTTTGCTACAGTTTAATAGAGTTTAAGGGTACAGTTTAATAGAAAAAGTGTTTTTTTTAATTAAGACATGAGCGCCATAGAGCTCTGTGCAGGCAGGGTGAAAACTGTAGTAAGCAGTATGCAACAGTTTAAAAGCATTTTTCTTACAGTTATAGTTATATGTGAGGAGGAGAAGGAGGATCGGGGGCAGGGCACAGAAACAGGAACTGAATGGCTGGGGCAGGAATGGGGTTGTGTGTCATCATCTGCCAGTAAAAGGTATTGCAGTTTTTTTTCCCCTTGAATGGAAGAACTGGGGATGGATCTAACTGTAATAAGACAATCTCTAAAATGACAGGATTAGCTTAATACAGTAAAGTGCTTTTATTTCATTAATTCTTTGTTTTTGCTCTTCACGTGAAGAGGTGAGGGGTGGGGCACTAGTTTGTGGTACTAGCACAGGACGATTTGTACAGCCAGCTATGCTTCTGTCCTATTAGGAGGGTTATACTTCATTATTTGAAGATGTATATAATTATGTGCATTTGTATTAAATTAATAGGTTATGTGGATGTGTTTGGTTTCTTGTTTGAGGGTTTTTATTAAGACTAAAAGTCTTGTAAAATGTGACATAGTTTCCAAAGTTGGTAAGAAAAAAAACTGTATAAAGGATTAATCTTTGATATGTAAGATTTAAGATGCAACTGTATTACATATATTAATTTCGATATGTATTAAGAAACCACTTACAGTTTCAGTGCATTTACTGGTGGCAGTGTTCTGTTCCATATAGTTCATCTCACAGTAATTTAATTGGATTTCTACTGAACCTTGAATACATTTTATCTCTCTCTTTTTTTCAACAGGTTCACTGGAAACTTCCCCAAAGCATACACACAGAAGGCTCATCCTATAAGCAGTCTGAGTCCACTCAATCCACCCACCATTTATTTAGGACAAACTGTGTACCTCCTCTGCCCTTATGCTTTAAGTTAATGTTAAGGGCGCCCAGACTTCTGTGTATAATTTAGTCTGCATAGTGACTATTCTGAAGACAAGTACTTCAGTGTCCTCGTTTGTAAGCAATAACCGTATAGTCTGTAAATCCTCCTCCACTAACATCCTGTTTTTACTCCCTACTTCCTAACAGACACTGACGTTTACTTCCACTGCTCGGACTCAAACTACTGATTTCCCTTACATTATCTTCACTTCTTCTAGACTTGCTACTTCCATTTTTTATATCCTCCTGTCTTTCTTTAGTGGAACTGCATGCCTTCAAGGAAGTCATCCTTGGTCTCTCCACTTCCTTTTTTGTTTCTCCTTGCCTGAGACACTTATTAAACCACTTTCACTCTGAGCTAGTATCTGTGCACAATCATCTTTGATTCAGTGCATTCAACTGCCTCTTCAGTGCATTTTTATTTTGCTATAAAAGTGTCACTGCAAGCAAACAGATATGTATGTAACAGTGATGTCTGCAGTTTGAACACCTGTCTGTGGGCTACATTTTTATGTAAATTATAAACATTATGGCAGCCTAAAATACAGAACAATCCACTATAATAGCTCCATTTTCTTAGACCACAGCAGACCCATTGGTACTTTCACCTTTAATGTGCTCCCTTTATTGTTTTTAGCAGTTAAATGCCTCCCTTCCTTACAGTTACATCTCTTCTTGTGTAATCACTTTTAGTTCTTAGCCAGTATTTTTTCACAGTTGCACTCATTCACTCTTACTTTTTTCATTGTTTTGCTGATCTGTGGGGGGTGGGGTAGCCTCTGGACTTTGCTTTTCAAAGTCAGTAGAAACCTCCTTACATTACATAGTTGTTGAAACAGTCAAGTGTAATTTTTTACTGTTATCACCATTAGTCAGGTCAAGGTAATATTGGAATAACTCTCCTAATTAAACTGTGTCCTACAGCAACAAAATCAAGACTTTCCTCAACTAGCACAGAGGCATTTTAAACTGCACTGTTCCTTTTACTTGTCTCTCTCTCTCTCTCTTCAGTCACTGATTGTTTTTCTTTGCCAAGTTTTTAACCCGCTTTGTTCTCCCTCACTAATGCTCAGGCTCCCTCCGCTCCCCTATCCTACCCCCAATTTCCACCCACCCCCCACATACTCTACATTTATACTTCCATAGCAACACCCATATATTCTTCAAACCAATAACATCAGTTCTCTCCAAAAGAAAAACAATCAATAGAATTACTCCCAATACAAACATCCACTCTAGTTTACCACCCAAGACTCTCTCTCAAACTATATTATTCCTTGCCCCCTTTAACAATTAAATTATATCTTTATAACTAACCCAGTTCTTTCCTAACATTTTAATCCTAATTTACAACAAAGATAAACTCAAGTTAAATAAGATGCCACTAACTCAAATTATTTTATTATTCTTCCTCACTCTACTAGCCTTAATCACCAATTATCAAATCCACCTCCTTCAAATACTTAGGGCTTCAGCTAATCCTCACAAAGAATATCAACATCTCCCCAGCCTATCTTTCTCCATTAACACCCTATTACAAACAAACCATATCCGATTTATCTATAAATATTTCAAAGCAAAGAATCCAAATTTACTTTTAAATACCAAACAGAGACCAAAATATAACTGGCAAGAACCTTCCCTTCGTAAAATATCAATTCAAAAAAATTAGCAGCGATACCCACCCCAACCCAAGTGCTACTGTTCATAAAACTATCACTTCCATCCCTAAAATAAACCAGTCATAATACATCTCAACAAAAATCAGAGTCCAAACTCACCTTACTAAATATAAACCTAAGGGGTATGTGCAATAAAATCCATGACATACATGCCGACCTTGCCACATACACTCCTGGTGTAGTCATATAAGCACTGAAACCTGGTTAAAAAAGAAATAAAGGATAATAAATCCCCCCGGATACACTACACGCAGTCATGGTAGATGGGTCTAAATTAGATCAGCGAATGCTTAAACAAGCGAACGCTGATTGATCAACCTTATTTTAGCGAATGTTAAAAATATCGAAGCAACAGAAACTCAAATTTTTTCCTAGGGAAAGAATTTGGTTGTCCATTTCTGTTGCTTCAGTATTTTCAGTGCTGTGGTGGAAAGTTATGGGTCAGATTCAGGTAAGTGTGCAATTGTGTGGATGTGAGTGTTAGGGTGGGTTAGGTGAGTTAGGGTTAGGTATGTGTGCGATTTTGTGGATGTGAGGGTTAGGGCAGGTTTAGGTGAGTTAGGGTTAGGGAGCGGGTGAGGTGAGTGTGCGATAGTGATGGACCTCAGGGTTAGGGTTTGGGTTAAGGTAAGTGGATAGTTAGTGGTGTGTACATAGTTTAGTGTAGGGTTAGGTGTCAGATTTTAGGTGTATGTGTGTGGATTTCTGTTGGTTTGGTGTGCTTGTGCTGTGTGTATGTATTTTGGATCAGTGATTTTTTTCCCTAGGAAAAAAAATCGCTGATCTGACAGTTCGAGATTGTAAGCTTTCACTTACATAAGGTCGATCAATCAGCGTTCGCTGATCTAATATAGACCCTGGCAGACAAAATAAATGTGCAGATAGTATAGCAATCATCTATAAAATTCCCTAACCATCACCTTACTTCTAGAGGAAATACCCAAATTTAACAATCCTGAAATTCTAATAACAGTCCTAAAAATCAACAACAGTTTAATAGCAGTTTATATACCACCAGGGAATAACATTGATACTGCTTATAGCATCTTGTATTGGATATCCCAGCAAATTAACCAAGAAACAATAACATTTGGAGACTTAAATATAGACTGGCAACTCATAAATTCCACCACCCCCAGTGAATACATAAACTTGTACAACTTCAGACAATTAATGACCATACCTACTACAGTCAACATAACTTCAGGGAGACACTCAACATTAGATTGGATTCTTACAAAGCAGACAAACTGGCAAAAGTAGGCTGCTTCTCAGACAGCATAAGTGACCACATACCAACATATAATGACCTCAATAATTTGTGTCATAACAACACATGCCATTAGAACTTACCACAACCTAGATAAACATATCTATAATCAAACATGAAATACAACCAATTTCAGCAAAGATGTTTTCAGTGAAACACAAACAATATAACTAAAATAAACTTAGACAATGCCACTAGATACTGCTGTAGAACACTTTCATAACATATTCTTGCAGACCTTGGACCTTAAATAATCTAGCATCAGTACATAATAAAAGGGCAAAAAAGTGCTGAGATGGCAGCGCCCTGAATGGCAGAAGATACTCTGGCTCTCGAATGTGCGTTACATGTTTTTTTTTTTTTTTTTGTATTTATACAGTTTTTCCTGTCAGTATGTCATCCGTTTTGTTGTTGGTGTATGATGAATGCAGCAATGGTCTTTTTCTGCTCGGTTCTTATGGATTTGCCTTGAGTTTGGATCTTTCAAAGACCATTGAGCTGACCGTGTTCGTCTCGGGCCTTCAGGGATGGCGGTTGTGTTGAGTGCAGGAATCGGAGCCTGGCTTGTGTATTTTGGACTCCGGTGTTAATTCTATTGGGTCGTGGATTGGCCTGGACTTTGGAATGTTGCTCATGTTGGTGGATGGAGCTGATGATCTCAATGAGGATGGTATGGAAGGAGAGGACTATTGTGTCCAATGTAAATGATTCAAGCTTAAGGTAGTACTGTACAGGTGGAGAGGACTGGAGTGATCAGAGGTGAATGTTTGGGGACTTTGGAACTTTTGTTGGTGTTTGGGATGGAGATGGTGATAGTATGGATGGTGTGGATAGTCGTACGGCTACAGTCACTGAATATCGCCTCTGAGATTGGCACGGTTATTTGCATCTTGATCCCTTGGACTCTGCTGCTGCCGCTGTTGTTAGTATTGCTCTTATGTGCTTGTTTTTTCTTTGTAAGTTTTTGCACATGAACTTTGAGAAACATGATTTTGTTCAGCTGTGCACTTGCTGTATGGTCTAAATGACAATAAAGTTCTACTTGACCTGACTTCTTGAAAGTCCAACCCTGCACTATGGCTGACAAAAACAAACAAAAAATTCATGACAAAAACGGATAAAGCCTGAAAAAAATGGTATAAAAATAGAATTCAAAATGCCTTCCAGCAATTTAGATGTCTTAGAAACCTTGCAAAACTCCATGTCAAACAGGATAAGCAAACATATTATATCATTCTACAAGACAAACATAAAAACAACCCAAAACTTTTTTGGTCATCACTAAATAAACTACTCCACTCTGGCAAAATCACCACTCCCTCTCCAAAAACAGACAATACAACAGAATCTATCAATATTCTCTCTCTTAGACACTAATACATCTGCCCCCCCACCTCTGTTCAATCAATACCACCCACAACTATTCAATTTTAAATCAGTACCTATTTCACTCATAATGAAGTTGCTAATAAAACTAAAAACTACTTCCATAGCTGTAGACCAACTACCATCAGACTACCTGAAAATGGCCACGGAAGTCATAGCCTTCCCTGTGCCCAAACTAATTAATGGGTCCATAGTGGAAAGATATATCTCACCACTGTGGAAAAACTCCTACATCATACCACTGCACAAAGGCTGCACATCTACAGAGTTTAATAACTACAGACCAATAGCAATTATCTACCCTCTCCAAAATATTAGGGAAGTGCATCCATATGCAGCTGATGCAATACCTAACCTCAAATAAACTGCTGTCAGAAACACAACATGGCTTTAGGCCCCAGCATAGCACCACTACTGCTCTACTACATTTTTACAATATAATAAACCAACACATTGGTCTGCTTGTGTCCACCATGTTCTTAAACTTGTCAAAGGCATTTGATACGGTCTTGCACCAGCAAATGCTTATTTGACTCTCCTTAATAGGACAATCACAATACTCCTTGTTATGGGTTCTTAGTTAGCTATCTGGAAGGCAACAAGCCATTAAATGGAAACAAACATACTCATTTTTTTCAACCAGTTACTACAGGTGTCCCTTATGACTCCATCCTGGGTCCTCTCCTATTTTATATATTTATTAATAACCTCCATACCTCCGTTCACCATGCTAGTTTAGTTCAGTATGCAGATGACTCAGCATTAGTATGTGTGATCTCAACAATAAATAATCTCCAAGACATTACCCACAAATCTTTCTTTTCTGTAGAAACCTGGTTCAAAGAATTAAACCTCCTACTCAACCCTAAGTAAACTAAGTTAATGGTTTTTATCTCAAAAAGTTGCCAAAATCAAAGCAATCTTTTACCATAAAGTCAGCAAATACTACTGTCATTGAAAATGTAGCTCACAGTCATTGTAATAGACGACAATCTCAAATACGACCAGCATACACTACACACCATTAAATCTACGCACTAGAAACTAGGCTTCCTGTATGAATGGATTTGTTACAGATACTGCAAGAAAAACTCTAGCCACCCCCCTTCTTATTGGCAACTCTCTTATATGCAACAGTCCTATCCTAACTAACATAAACAATACTCAAAGAAAGAAACTTGCCTCCTGCTACAATAGTACAAAGTAGCTAAGTTTGCCACAAATCTCCCTCACAGGATCCACCACTGTCATACCTAAAAGCCATTAAACTGGCTTGAACTACACAACTAACTACAGTACACAAACTCATTCATCATTCAGAAAAATGTCCTGCACTACAAAAGTTATTACTGCCCAGCAAGGGACCTCTGATCTATTAACAAATTATTATTACTTACAACTAAGTCAAATAATGTTGAAGAACATTCACTCTACTCCCAATACATTTCTAAATTCTGAAATAGTATCCTCCACACAAATAAAACTCTCCAACAAATTCAGTAGTTTTAAACCACTGCTTAAACATGTTAACCAATCCTGGTCCTGCACATCCTCATCCCAAGGTTAAGACTTTATGTTCACTGTGTGATACTCTCCAAATACTCTCTTTAAGCAGAATACTCTCAAACTCTCACTGAAATGACAAAATAATTTTTATACATAACTGCTGGCTGTATAATCAACTAAGATGCATGTGGACTTTCTCTTTAGTAACTTCACCTCTGTAAAATCTTAGAATATAACTACCTTTTCTGTATAAATGTAAATAGAAATGTAACTACTCTGTGTTTAACTGGAACTTAGTATAATGCAGTGTAAGCAAATGGAGCTTTTCTCCCTAGGTCTCCACTAAAAATGGGTAATACTCAGTCCGACTTGCCTGGTAAACAAAGACAAATAAACAAATAAATAAAATAACCTGCCATATATTAATGGATGCATGTGTCACAAACGCTGAAATCAGACATTTTAAAAAGCTGCCATATATGATAGGTGGGAATAATAAATTCTTATCAAAATGGCAACACTTTCTACATTATCTTGGAATGTGAATGGTTTCGTAGGTATAGACAAAAAGAAAAGAATACTTAATTATATTAAGAAATGGAGAGTGCAAATAGTGCTACAGGAGACAAATTTGGAAAGAACTGAGTGTATGAATTTGATAAAGGATTTCAGGATATATTTTCAGAATAACAGATACAAAGGAAAAGAGGAGTACTTATATTAAATGTCAGAGGAGTTCCAGTAGTGAAGAAATAAAATAATAAAAATGGCGGATTTCTAGTAGTAAGGGGCTACTGGCAAGGGAGGAGGATTATGCCTGCACGTACTTATATTCCACCCAAAACTGCTATTTTTGAGCTTAAAACACTTTAAGATAAATAATCAGCTTTAAGCAGGGAATATTACTTATAGGTAGAGACTGGAAGTTGATTTGCAACAGTGAGGATGTATCTGGTGGGTGGACAAAAGAGGGTAGCTATTGAAAAAATGTATGAAAATATTTGCTATGAAAGATGTGAATTCAGTAGCAGGAATATGAGAGAGAATTTACATGTTATTCCCCAAGTTACAATAACTGGGCTAGACTCAACAGAAATAATTTTTCACAGGAACATGTCCATTTATTTGAGAACTTTGATATAACTCCAGTAACTATTTCAGATCATGTGCCAATAATTACTAAGATAAAAATGCAGGGTAATAAAGTAAATATGAGACACTGGTGCTTCCCCATCTATTGTTAAAAACATAGGAATTTAAGGAATGAGTAGTGGGAATTATCCTGGAGTTATTAGGGAAGATAGAAAGCACCCAGAAGTTATAGCTAGTGAGTGGGATAAAATGAAAGTGGAATTTAAATGTAGAGTAGAAATAAAAGAAAAAATATATGGTTAAGAAGTAATAAGAATTATTCAGAGGGGCTGCCAGCATTTAAAGTATTACAAAATAAGGGTAATCTCACAGAGGTGCAATTGCAAAGTGCTAAACAGAAAAGATAGCTGTTAAGCAACTGCTTTTTTGATAATAATTCCAAAGCACAAAACTTTTGGCACAAGTTAGGCAACAGAAATTAGAAAGAGTTGTTGCTAAACTTAGGAAGCCTATAATAAGAAAAAAATAACTAGAGATACTTCAGAAATTTTATAAAAAATTGTACAAAGCAGGCTAGTGGAGAAATAAAAAAAAAGTAAAAAATGGAAGTATTTATTTAAGATTTAAATATGCCAAATTAAGAGGTAGATGAGGCTCAACAAATGACAGTTAAGATAGGAGGAGATGAAATAAAATGGTGACGTATAACCAGTCTAGAGGAAAGTCTCTAGGAAAAGATGGTAGTCATGTGGAAGTTTGGAAGTTAGGAGGGAAGAAAGTGATAAAAATCTGGAAGGTTTTGTTTAAGAGTATTTTAAAAGTAGGGGAGGCACTAACATGTTCGAAAAACAGCTGCGGTGGCTATAATACCTAAAGATGGTAAAAACCCATCTGATCCAGCTTCATATAGGCCAAGCTCAATTCTAAACCATGATTATAAAGTGTTTATGTCTATAATGGCTAAAATAATGGCAGATGTGATGCCAGAATTGACAAATATGGACCAATGTGGTTTTGTGGTGGGGAGTCAAACATTTGACAATATTAGTAGAACAATGACGATCCAGAGGAAAGCAGAATGTAAGAAAATAATGCTGTTATTGGTGGATCTTGATGCAGAGAAAGCATTCATCAGAGTAAGCGATGATTTTATGGGTGGGGCAATTGAACAATTTGCATTTGCTGATACAATAATAAGGTTAATTAGAAGGATATATGAGGGATCACAAGCAAAAATCAAAGTGAAAGGATTCCTCTCTGATAACTTGTGTCTGAGCAGAGGAACCAGGCAGGGGTGTCCTCTTTTCCCTTTGTTATTTGCATTATATTTACAACCACTGGCTTTCAGAAATTCAAATATATAGTTGGTTCGATGTTCAAGAAAAGTTGGCATTATTTGCAGATGATATTATTTTGTACCTGATTGAACCACAAATGGACATCTCGGTGTAGTGGAATGTTCTGAGGCAGTTCTGTGTTTGTTTTGGGATATAAAATTAGTGAAGATAAAACAAACACTATACGTATAAACGACACACACACACACACACACACACACACACACACACACACACATGAATTGGTCCAGTAATACCCATACTTATTGGGACATGATAAAATGAATTATTTAGGAGTAAGGATTAAAAAGTATTCAGTTATGTCAGCTAAAGATATGTGGGAAGTGACTTCACAAAAGACAATACAAAAACCGAGAAACTGGACACTCTTGTTTATGGATATAGACAGCAAGACACAAGCAGTAAAAATGTTTTTAGTCCCTTTAGTTTTATACATGGGTCAGGCAGATTTTTATCAACCAAAGAAAAAGTTGTGGACAGTAGATAATAATGAGTTGAAGGATTTTATTTGAGAGGGGAAGAGGCAAGAGTCATTTGGGATAAGTTGATCCTCCCAATGGAAGAAGAAGGTTTAGGATTTCATGATTTGAAACGATATTTCAGAGCTACACAGTTAAGGCCCTTATACATAACACAAGCAGAAAGCTGCAATTCAAAGTGGAAGGGATGATTATAAAGTGGGGGGAATTCTAGAAATAAGTAAATATGGGATTTTGGATGCAGATCCTTAATGATATTAACAGACATACAGAATATTATGTTCCTAAAATAGTAGAAAGTGTACTAAGAACTAAGCCAACACAGGAATGGAGGAACCTATGAGCCTATGAGATTCTGTCAATAAGGATGACTGAAATTAGGGGTACATAGAATAGGCAAGAGGGTTGACCTTACTGAAGGACGCTGGCAATGGAACCAGGGTATTGGGAAGAAATAATTACAGAAAGAAAGGTAATAGAATAGTAAGAAACAAAGAAGACATTTGGAATGATATCAGAATATAGACAGAGAAAGGGATAGGGGAATCCTAAGACCTACATGGCTTGACTTTTTAAATTAAACTAGAAGAGAAGCTGCTACATCACCTCAGTGAATGTGACACCATTAACCACCAGTTCAGCACACTGCTGTGTGCTGCCTTTGAGGTTTCTGACATAGCTGAAGAAGACCTTATAGTTGTCTTTTGCCTGGGAGACTATCTTGACCTCACAACTGGATTTATTGGACCTAATTAGCCCTCTCAGCTGCCTATTTATTTTGATGAGAAAGTTCTTATCTTTATGGGAGTTAGACTTTCCTATTTTAGCCATGATTTTTTTTTTCCTTTTGTTGCCTAACCTGTTTAATCTGGAATGCCACCATGGTGGTTTTATTT
Organism: Protopterus annectens; assembly: GCF_019279795.1. Classification (NCBI taxonomy): domain Eukaryota; kingdom Metazoa; phylum Chordata; order Ceratodontiformes; family Protopteridae; genus Protopterus; species Protopterus annectens. The sequence continues at coordinate 1,725,261,538 of NC_056729.1, read as the reverse complement.
TGGGTGTTAGTTTTGGTCTTATTTCTGGTATGTACAGCAGCCTCTGTGCAACCATTGACATGGTCTTATAGAGCTGCTGTGAACAATTCTGCATAGGCTGCTATATTTTCTGAATTTACAGAGGCACTGAGTTTTGCCAAACTATCGCTTAATGAAATTAGAATAGTTCCTGACTGTTACTGGGTTTACTGGGGTTACCAAGTTGATTTTGAAAGGAGACACCTGTATGGTCAGACCTTACCAGGGTGGACATGACATTGGGAGTGGTGCAGCGTTCTTCCATATTTGTGAGCATGAGGTCCAGCATGTTGGACCCTCTAGTGGGCACAAGCACTAACTGGTTAAGGGTGTTTATGAAGCCCAAGAATTTCCGTGCCTGCAGTTTTGGGGTTGTTTAGGATTCCCAGTCTATAGAAGGATAATTAAAGTCCCCCATAAGTAAGGAGTTTGGTTGGATGGTGAGTGTCTCCAGTAGGTTTAAGTATGCACTATGAGTTTCATGGGATAGAGGGTGCCCTATAGCTTGCTAGGATATGATATGACATTTTATCTATAGTGACCTGCATGTGGAGAAAATCCAGCACATCTTCCTGTTTGTCCACCATAGAGGTATCCATATTACTGATGTATATTCAGACACCTCCACCTTTAGCTCCTGTCTGTGCAGCTATAGGTCTAAAAGTGTGGAAGGCACTGAAACCTTGTACTGCCATGGTACTCTCTGCAGCCTTAAACCATGTCTCGGTAACTACACAGGTGTCCATATTCTCTAGGGTGAAGAGGGCTTGTAGAGAGTTTATCTTTTTGTTTAGGCTCCTGGCACTGAGCAGTAACACCTTGATGTTCATTTGAGCTGATTTTTCTATGCTGGTAGGTTTGTCAATTTGGCACTTCTTAAAAAAGGGTCTATGGGGAAGGATAAAGTATTAGCCAGTATTTGAAAGCCTAGAGAGGACAGGTGTATACCATCCCTGACAAAGCAACATGGTTTGTTAACCATATCTTTCCAGGCAGACAAACACTGGCTCCACTTGGGAATGACACCAGAAACTCAGCCAGTTCTTAAAATCAATCATCTTTTGCTAGTATTGTGGCAACAGTCTTGGTGATGGTAGCATGCTGCTCATTGCTATGCAAATACCAGCCTAGCATAGTCAGAGACCTCTATACCGTCTCTCTTCATATAGTCCAGGATGGTACATCTCAGGTCATTACACCTACATGGACTATGATGACATCACAGTGACGTAAAGACTTGAGTGCATATGTCATTTGGAAGATACTGGCTCCAGACAGGAAACTACCCATTACCTTCTCCTTGTTCAGCCTGGTTAGAGGGGCATCAGTATGTCTTACAATGGAGTCTACTAGGACTACAGTCCCAGGAAGTGTGTTTGCTTGCCCTGTGGGCTTTATATTTGGGGTTCCACTGACTGAGGTTATATGTATATTTTTAGGTGTTGCTTCTGTCAAGTGCTTTTGGGTTTGCTGACAATCAATTTTCCTGACTGGTGTTCTAGGAGATCTTTTTTTTTAGGAAGATTACATTTAAGTGGCTCAGCATACGTTGGTCTATGTGTGTGTCGTGTGTTATGTGTGGAGAGTGCTGTGTGTGTGTGTGTGTGTGTGTGGTGTGCTATGTGTGGGGAGTGCTGTGTGTATGTGTTGTGTGCTATGCGTGAGGAGTTCTATGTATGTATGTTGTGTGCTATGCGTAGGGAATGCTGTGTGTGCTATGTATAGGGAGTGTTGTGTGTGTGTTGTGTGCTACGTGTGGGGACTGCTGTTTGTGTACTGTGTGCTCTGTGTGTTGTGTGCTGTGTGTATGCGTGGGCGAGATCATGTCCATTAAACTTGGTGGACTTCTTAGAGGTAGTCACCAGGGCCCTGGACAAGGGGAATCTGTGCATACAGCCGACCTAGACCTATCCAAGGCATTTGACACTATCCCCTCATTCAGGCACCATTGACAAACTCTCCCAGCTAGATATCAAACCTTATATCATATGGTGGCTTGCAAACTGATTCACTGATAGAACCCATACAGTCAAAATAGGGGAAGCCACCTCCAACAGCAGACCCATAACCAGTGGTGTTACACAGGGATCAGTCCTGGGAGCTCTCCTGTTCGAATATTTTTCTCCAAAATATAAGCTAAAACCAAGGGACTGTGGCTGACAAAGTTTAATAATGACTGCAAACTGGGTGCCATTATAGAATCTCAAATGATGTCAACATCTTCCAAGAAGGTCTTACGCAAACAAATGATAGGTGCCAAAGTCATGGCCTCAAACTTAATGCAAAAAAATGTTTTCGGTAAGAGCGATTTTCTTGCAAATTACCATGTCAATGGCAATACCCTAAGTATGCACTGATTGGCGAGAGATCTGGACACTCAGGTCGACAGCAACCTTGCCTTTGATCCGTTTGCACAATGGTAAGAAGGGCATTCTATATGGCTCATCTCATAAGTAAGGGCATTGCCTCGAGTAAAGGAGAAGTTAAAACCTCCCTGTACTCTTCACTCATTAGACCAGTAATTAAGTACAATGCCCCTTTTGGTATATACCTTTCAAAGCACTTGCAGCAATTAGAAAGGTCACAAAAGTTCTTCACAAGGAAAATTCAAGGTCTTCAGCAGCTATTCTATGTGGATCGGCTGAAATCACTGTCACTTTATTCTGTTTCATACAGACTACTCAGAGGTGGTCTCTGCCTTGCGTATAAGGTGATCTCTGACCTTGCGTTATTGGAAGTGCTGCACATCTGGAAGTCAAATGGCTCATGGGTTACTCACTTTAAAGAACTAAACCTGGTATGTGACATCAACAGAATGTTTCTAAACCTTTGGAATAGACTCCCACTTCATGTCAAACAGAGCACCTCACTGGCCCTCTTCAAATGCAATCTGGATGAATGAATGGGTAACCATAAATTCACCCTGGGGGTTCTACCTGTGTCCCTGTTGGATAGGGGCAATAGGTGCTGATTGTGGCAACAAGGGTAAATTTGGCTAGGCTTGTAAGGGCCCTCGGGCCATTACCCTAGTAATGCCATATGATCCTATGATCCCATGTGTAGGGAGTACTGTGTGCGTGTGTTGTGTGTTATGTGAATGGAGTGCTGTGTGTGTGTGTGTGTGTGTGTGTGTGTGTGTGTGTGTGTGTGTGTGTGTGCTATGTGTGGGGAGTCTTGTGTTTATTTATTTATTTGACATTTGTTAACCAGGTTAGTCCAACTATGCAAAAAGCCTTTTTTCAGCAGAAGTCTGGGGAGAAGTGCTCCAAACATACAAAATACAAGATAAAATGCAAATAAACATTATAATAACAAAAGGAAGAAGAAAAAAATCATTACAATTAAATAGTATACATGAAATTAACACGGATTACAATCAAGGTTGTCAAAGACAAATCTACAAAAAACACATGAATGTAGTAATAACCCATAGTTACGAGTGACTACAGGATGACAGTAGATTACGCTGGAGCTGAGTAAGGGCAAGATCAAGATTTTATCAGGTAGTCCTTGAGACATTTTTTGAAGCTATAAGTGTTAGAGATAGTTCTTAAGCATAGAGATAGATTATTCCATGCTTTAGCGACAGAGTCATTGTAGAGAAGTTTGCCTATGTTTTTATTAGGCTTGTGAAGTTCTAAGAGGTGAAGATCAGAGCTTTGGAGAGTACATTTTGGGGAGTAGGAAGAGATGAGGGATGGGGAAGTAGGACAGAAGGAGGGTTTGTTAAGGACGGATTGAGGTAAAACTAAAGAAGGCGTTGTTGCTGGAGTTCAAACTACTGTGTGTGTGTTTGTGTGTGTATATGTGTGATATGTGTGGGGAGTGCACTGCGTATGTTGTGTGCTGTGTGTGGAGAGTGCTGTGCTGTGTGTGTTGTGTGCTATGTGTATTTCTTTGTGCCGTGCATTTTTTTGTGCCGGTCCCAAGCCCGGATAAATGGTGAGGGTTGCTTCAGGAAGGGCATCCAGCGTAAAACCTCTGCCAAAAATTACTGATGCGGAGAACTTTTCATAATTACATACCAGATCGGTCGAGGCCCGGGTTAACAAGGACCGCCACCAGCACTGTTAGCCAACAGGGTGCTGGCGGTAATTGGGCTACTGTTGGCCGAAGAAGAAGAAGAGGGGGAAGGCATGCCCGAAGGCAGGAAGAGAGGAGGAAGGTTAGGAGTGTAGTACTGAGGGTAGGAACTTTGAATGTTGGCAGCATGACTGGTATAGGGAGAGCACTAGCTGATACGATGGAGAGAAGGAAGGTTGACATATTGTTTGTGCAAGAGACCAGATGGAAGGGAAGTAAGGCCAAGTGTATAGTAGGCGGTTTCAAATTGTTCTATCATGGTGTGGATGGCAGAAGAAATGGGGTAGGGGTTATCCTAATGGAACAGTATGCCAAGAGTGTTTTGGAGGTGAAGAGAGTGTCTGATAGAGTGATGTTTATGAAGCTTGAAAATGATGAATGTTGTTAGTGCATATGCTCCACAAATTTGGTGTGAGATGGATGAGAAAGAAAAATTTTGGAGTGAGTTGGACAAAAGGATGGACATGGCTGTGGTGAATACGTATTTTAAGAAGAGGGAGGAGCATAGGGTGACGTACAAGAGTGGAGGAAGATCCACACAGGTGGATTATATCCTATGCAGGAGGGCCAGTCTGAAGGAGATTGGAGACTGTAAAGTGGTGACTGGGGAAAGTGTAGTTAAGCAGCATAGAATGGTGGTCTGCAGGATGATGTTGGTGATCAAGAAGCGGAGGAGGACTGTGAAAGCAGTGCCAAGGATTAAATGGTGGAAGTTAAAAAAGGGTGATTGTAAGGTGGAGTTCAGGGAACAGTTAAGACAGGCACTGGGAGGCAATGAAGAGTTACCGAATAGCTGGGTAACTACAGCAGAGCTAGTAAGGGAGACTGCTAGGAAGGTGCTTGGTGTGACATCTGGACAGAGGAAAGAGGACAAAGGAGACATGGTGGTGGAATGAGGAAGCACAGGAGAGTATACAGAGGAAGAGGCTGGTGAAGAAGAAGTGGGATTGTCAAAGAGATGAAGAAAGTAGACATGAGTATAAGGAGATGAGGCGCATGGCAAAGAGAGAGGTGGCAAAGGCTAAGGATAAGGCATATAGAGAGTTGTATGAGAGACTGAACACTAAAGAGGGAGAAAAGGACCTGTACCGATTGGCTAGACAGAGGGACAGAGCTGGGAAAGATGTGCAGCAGGTAAGGGTGATAAAGGACAGTGAGGGAAACGTACTCACAAGTGAGGAGAGTGTGTTGAGTAGATGGAAAGAGTACTTTGAAGGGCTGATGAATGAAGAGAATGAGAGAGAGAAGGTTGGATGATGTGGGGATAGTGAAACAGATTAGCAAGGAGGAAGTAAGGACAGCTATGAAGAGGATGAAGAATGGAAAGGCTGTTGGCCCAGATGACATACCAGTGGAAGCATGGAGGTGCTTAGGAGAAATGGCAGTGGAATTTTTAACCAGAATGTTTAATGAAATTTTGGAAAGTCAGAGGATGCCTGAGGAGTGGAGAAAAAGTGTTTTGGTACCTATCTTTAAGAATAAGGGTGATGTGCAGAGCTGCAGTAACTACAGAGGGATAAAATTGATCAGAAGTTATGGGAAAGAGTAGCGGAAGCTAGGTTAAGACGGCAGGTGATGATTAGTGATCAGTAGTATGGTTTCATGCCAGGAAAGAGCACTACAGATGCAATATTTGCTCTGAGAGTGTTGTTGAAGAAATACAGAGAAGGTCAGGAGTTGCACTGTGTCTTTGTGGACTTAGAGAAAGCATATGACAGGGTGCCTAGAGAGGAGTTGTGGTATTGTATGAGGAAGTCGGGAGTGGCAGAGAAGTATATAAGAGTGGTGCAGGATATGTACAAGGGTAGTGTGACATTGGTGAGGACTGCGATGGGAGTGACAGATACGTTTAAGGTGGAGGTGGGAGTCTGAGCCCTTTCTTATTTACAGTGGTGATGGACAGGTTTAAAGATGAGATTAGACAGGAGGCCTTGTGGACTATGATGTTTGCAGATGACATTGTGATATGTAGTGAGAGTAGGGACCAGGTTGAGGAGACCCTGGAGAGGTGGAGATATGCTTTAGAAAGGAGAGGAATGAAGGTCAGCGGGGCTAAAACAGAATATGCGTGTGTAAATGAGAGGGAGGGTAGAGGAATGTGAGGATGCACAGAGTAGAGTTGGTAAAGGTGGATGAGTTTAAGTACTTGGGATCAACAGTTCAGAGTAATGGTGAGTGTGGAAGAGAGGTGAAGAAGAGAGTACAGACAGGGTGGAATGGGTGGAGAAGAGTGTCAGGAGTGATTTTTGACAGATGGGTACCAATAAGAGTGAAAGGGAAGGTCTACAAGAGGGTAGTGAGACCAGCTATGTTATATGGGTTGTAGACGGTAGCATTATTGGAAAGGCAGGAGTCAGAGCTGGATGTGGCATAGTTAAAGATGTTAAGATTTGCACTGGGTGTGACTAGGATGGACAGGATTAGGAATCAGTATATTAGAGGGTCAGCTCAGGTTGGACAGTTTGGAGACAAAGCAAGAGAGGCAAGATTGCATTGGTTTGGACATGTGCTGAGGAGGGATGCTGGGTATATTGGGAAAAGGATGCTAAGGATGGAGCTGCCAGGTAAGAGGAAAAGAGGAAGACCTAAGATGAGGTTTATGGATGTGGTGAGAGAGGACATGCAGGCGGTTGGTGTGAAAGAGCATGATGCAGAGGACAAGAAGAAATGGAAACAGATGGGAGATCGCAGATATACCCCAGGGATTACCTCAGTGTCACTGCTCAACAGAGGCACAGCAAAATAATGGGTATAGTTCCCAACTAAAGGGGGGGGAAGTGCCACCAAACTATAGGCTGCTAGGGCTCGTGCCCTCGGGCAGATAGCCTAGTATGAACCTATGAACCTATGATCCGCTGTGGCGACCCCTAACGGGAACAGCCGAAAGAAGAAGATGATTAAATTAACACATATGACACAGCCAAACTTACATTTATGAAAAACAAACAACATTGACACCACTTTGGTTGTGAACATTATACATTGCAGACACTAGTGAAACAACTGTAGGTGTAAACATTATATCAACTATAATCTATCCAGTCTTTGTCAGTTAAGCATTATATGGCTCATTCAAATCCTGCCTCTTAAACATTGTTCCTTCTCTGCATATACTGTTCCCACAATTCCCATCTTTTCCTATGTAGTTTGCTCCGTCCCTTTTCTAAAGATCCCAATTCCCGTTGTTTTATCTCTGTCATTATACTTCTAGTAAAGCTGGTTTAGCCTTTGATTTCAGTTTTCTAGTAATTGCTTTTTGGGCAGCCACCATAATTAGACTCAGCAGGCTTTACTATGTCTATGCAATTCTGATTCTGTATCATACCTCAAAAAAATCATCTCCCCAGCCAATCCAATCCGTTCACTCAAGATCTCCAACAGGACAGACTGCAGGGAATACCTAAAGTCCACCAGCTCACCACACAACCAAAAATATGTTCCCAGCCACCTCCTTCTTGCCTGTCATACCTCTAACATTTGCTATCTGCCTGCGGAAAAATTCTTTGGTGTCTACTTGGGGTATAAAAATACCTATGTAAACACTTCCAGGCAAAGATCCTAAATTTTCTAGACTTTCTAGATATTTGGAAGATATACATATATCCCTCATTGTCTCTTTGGGAATTGCTTGAACAATCTCTCTTCCTAATCTTTTCTAAGCTCCTCTGATTGAGTCTTATAATTATCATGCAATATTTTATATGCTTTTCTAAATATTCCTTTTTCAATGGCAGCTCCTATTCTAGATTCGATTAAAAACTCTACCAGTGCTGGTCTTTCATTTAGGACCCCCCCTCCCTATTTTTTTTTCTTTGCCGATACTCTGATATCAATCCTTGATAGGGAAGGCAATCTCTAGATTCTTGGCCTCTTCTCATTCTATTACTTTTCCTTTCTAGTTATTTGCTCCCAATACCTTGCTTCCTTTTACAGTTTTCTCCAATAAATTCCAGCCCCCTCTTGCCTTTTTTCTGTACCCCTAACCACAGTCACCCCTATTGGCAGAATCTCTTTTCTCCATTCTCATGCTGGTTTAGTTCTTAGAATACTCCCTGCTATTTTATGAATATAATACGCCGTATGATTTTTGTTGTTCTCCTTAAGAGACTGCATCCAAAATGCCAATCTCTCCTTATTCCTTGAGCTTCCTCCAGTATCATCATCATTATTCATTTCCACTTTGAATTATAGTTTTCTGCTTGTGCTCTGTATAAGAGCCTTAACTGTGTTGTTCTAAAATACCCCCTCAAACTGGGCAATCCAAGTTTGCCTTGTTCTATTGGAAGAATCAGCTTATCCCACTTGACACTTGCGATCTTCCCTTCCTGGATAAAATCATTCGACTCGTTTAATTGCTATCTACAGTTTCTCCTCTGGTTGATAAAAATATACCTGACCTGTGTATAACACTAAAGGGACTAAAAACATTTTAATTGCTCATATCTTAGTATCCATATCCACATAACAAGGCTTTCAGTTTCTCAATTTTTCTATTATCTTCTGTTTAGTCTCTTTCCATATATCCTTAGCTGCCACAATAGAGTCATTTGTAATCCATACTCCTAAATACTTCATTTTATCATGTCACCATAAATATGGATATTGTTGGACCAATTTGTGTATGGGTAAATAATTTATCGTTACTGGCTTTGTTTTAGCTTCATTAATTTTTTATATCAAGAAAATATGAAACTGTCTTAAAATGTTCCATAAGACTGTAATGTCCCTTTCTGGTTTTGTCATGTATAAAATAATACCATCTGCAAATAGAGCCAGCTTTTCCTGACTACCATACAAATTATATCCTTGAATTTCTGAGTCCCTTATTTTCTTTGCCAATGGTTCTAAATATAATGCAAACAAAAAGGGGGAAGTGGACAACCCTGCCTGGTTCCTATAGTCAAGCAGAAGTTATTAGATGTCGCCTATTTTAGTTTTTCACCTCATATTCCTCATATATACTCCTAACCAACCATATAATTGTATCGGGGAAAGCAAATGCCTCCATTGCCTGCTCATGAAGTCCCAGTCTACTCTGCCAAATGCTTTCTCTGCATCAAGACCCACCAACAGTGGTATTTTCATAATTCTTCTTCCCTCTGGATCATCAATGTTCTGTTTTGTCAAATGTTTGCCTCCCCTCCACAAAACCACACTGATCCATACCTATCAATTTTGGTATCACTTTTGCCTTCTTTTAGCCATTATAGACATAAACACTTTATAATCATGGTTTAGTATTGAAATGTGCCTGTATGAAGCTGGATCTGATGGCTCTTTACCCTCTTTAGTTATTACCGCTACAACCACCTTCTTCCAGGATGCTGGAACTTCTCCTCAAACAAAAAATTTCAGATCTTTATCAGTGTTTCCATCCTAGCTTCCAAACTTTCACAGGAATACCATCTATTCCTAGGGACTTTCCTGTAGATTGGTTATATACAGCCATTTTTATCTCATCTCTTCTTATCCTACCTGTTAGTAATTCAGCCTCATCTACCTCTAACCTTGGCATATTAAATTCTTCCATAAACATTTTAATTTCTGCCTTTTCTTGAGTTCCATATTTCTCTGCTTTATACAACCTTTCGTAAAATTTTTGAAATATTTCTAATACTTCTACAGGGTCTTTTGTAATTTTCCTTGTTATAGGCTCCCTAAGCTTGGTTACAGCCCTTTCCACTTTCTGTTGGCTGAGTTGTTGTGCTAAAAGTTTCTATGATCTAGAATTATTATCAAAAAACAGTTGTTTAACAGCAATCTTTCTAAACTCATGCATGTTATCAAAGTAATCCCTTATTTTTTGTTTAGCATTCTGCAGTTGCTCATTTTCTTGTTCTGAGAGATTCCTCCTATTTTGCAATACTTTAACATTGCTCAGTCCTAATAAATAATTCATGTTACTTCGTAACCATATCTCCCTTTTCCTTTATTTCTAACCTAGTTTTAAACTCCACTTTAATTTTATCCCACTCCCTAGCTACATTTTCAGAAGAAATGTATATCTTCTCTAGTAGCTCCTGAATTAATTTCAAAACTCATTCCTTAAATTCCTCTCTTTTCAGCTGATGGATGGGAAAGCACCAGTGTCTCGTTTTTTATTTCATTACCTTGCATTTTTATTTTAGTTATTATTGACACATGATCTGAAATATTTATTGGTGCATTTCAAAACCTTCAATTAAGTGCACATGCCCCTGTGAGATATAAATTCTATCTAGCCTAGCTCAGTTTTTGTTTCTTGGAAAATAATATGGAAATTCACTCCAAACTCCAGGTACAAAATTCCCATCTTCCATGCCAAATGTTTTCATAAATTTCTTCAAAACTCTACTTTGCTTTGTTATATTTTCCCTTCTAGGTCCCTAGACACATCTTCACTGTTGCAAACCAAATTCCAGTCTCTACTAAGTAAGATTCCTTGCTGAAAGCTGATTATTTCTCCCAGAATTTTCTTAAGCTCTGTTATAGCAGTTTTAGGTGGCATGTAAATGCATGCTAGTGTAATCCTCCTCTCTTGCCAGTAGCCCCTTAGTAATATATATCTTCCATTGTTATCTTTTTTTCCTCTTCTAGCACTATTGGAACTCCTCTTGCAATTAATATAAGTACTCCTATTTTCCTTTGCCCCAGATATTCCACTGAATAATCATCCTGAAAACCTTTCTTTATCAAATTCACGTTTTCAGTTCTTTCCAGGTGTGTCTCCTGTAACATAGCTATTTACATTTCTATATAGTTCGCTACTCTTTCTTTTTTATATTTATCTGTAAGACCATTCAGTTTGAAAGACATTACAGAAAGCATCATTTTCTTACATAGTTATTATTGCCAACTTTTATGTATAACTGTTTTTTTGTTAAATGTCTAGTTCCAACTTTAATGTTACATGCATATACTGTTCGGCAGGTTGGTCTTTTATACAGTTTCTTGTTATATCCATTTGAGCTTATGCCATTTGTTTTTTTTGAAATCCCTCAAACAAAATAAACAACCCCAAACCTATTACTTAATAATAACCCATAAAACCGTGTACATCTTCAAACACTGACGTTTTTGCATCCTAATAAGAACAAGTTCTACGTTGATAGCCACACAGACAGGCTACAGTTAACCAAAAAGAAAGGTTAGTCATGCTAAGACACATGGTACAGCCTGTGCTATTAGTAATTGCTATTAGATTTTGTCTATCTTTATAGCTCTCCCAGCTGAGAAAACAACTGATTGCTTACAGTAAACACTTTCCCCAAACCATTTCTCTTTTATCAAATTGTCTTCTAGTGACATGCAAACCAGACACAAAACTGCTAAAGGTATCTTATTTACCAGAAAAAAGCCTTATAATATTCAGTATTATTTTTAATTTACATGCTTTGTAATAAACTTTTATTACTTATTTATTTTATTTTACATTTGTTGACCGGGATAGTCTGACTGGATACATGTCCATTTTCAGCAGAGGCCCAGGGAGAAAAGCTCCAAACATACATACAGAAAAATAAATTAGTTCCAATATACATGTAATGCACAGTTAATCTCAAGTTCAGATAGCAAGATTATACATTCTCTCATGAATAATATTTTGAAGTAATAGACTAACACGTTAGAACACAACTAAGATTGCAAGAAATAAAAAAGTTAGCACACACTAATAGAGTAGGAGTTAGTCAGGATTGGAACAAGGACATAACCAGTGTGTTGTAAAATACTGTTTTAGACTCTTTTGAAATTGGGTCAGAGAGGGCTCTAGAGTAAGGTTAGCAGGAAGTGAGTTCCAAATTTTACCAACAGAGTTGGCAAACTTGTTACCGGATAATGTCTAGGGTCTTAACCCAGTCATTTTCCTATGCAAGCATGGGAAAAAACACACTGATTTTTCTTTTATCATACTGTCTTAACTAGACAATTCCTCTCTCCCCCACGTCTCCTCTCGAACTCCTTTTTTTACAATGCAGTGCCTACATTTCTTAAAAGTGAATATGCAATGCCTACATTTCTTAAAACTGAAGAAAAAGAGAGAAGGGAGAAAAAGAAAAAAAATTCAAAAGCGCCTATTTATATTAGTATCCCCATTGCATTTAAAAAAAACCAGACAATTTTACTACAAGTCTAATTGGTTTTGTCTCATCTTTAAAGCCTTCTCAGCTGGGAAAGCCCCAACTGTTTTCAGAGAACATTATGTCCTAGTTAATTTCTCTTTTCTTTTTTTTCTTTTCCCTCAGCCAATCCCCTTTCACCAGACTGTCTCCAATTTCTCTTTATCAGATTGTCTCCATGGAGACATGAGAACCAGACAGCTAGTTCCTCTTTTTCAGACTGTTTCCATGGAAACCTGAAGACCAGCCTCAGAATTGCTACTAAGTACACATGCATTTGGTAGAAAAAAGTCTCATAATATTCAATATTCTTTTTCATTTATTTGATCTCTCTTAAAATTAATCAATTGAAGGTCCTTAATATAGCTATTTCCCCATGCAAAAATGAAATAAAGCATGTTAATTTTAATTTTGTCATGCCTTTTTAACCAGGCTTTTTTTTTTGCATTGCATTGCCTATATTTCTCAAAACTATAAAAGAAGAAAGAGAGAAGAGGTGAGAAAAAGAAAAACAACAGCACCTGTTTACAATCCTCATTACAGTTACAAATAGCGTGCAATATGTAAGAAAAAGGTTAAATACATTACTGCAAATACAGTACTATTAAGAAAAACATGTTTTCTTTATTTACAGTAAGCTTTCTCTCCTCTCTTCCTCTTTTTCCAAACATTAATGACATGAAGTAGGGCATATATACTTTAGAGTCCCTCACAAATCCAAGAAATTTCATAAAAGTCCAATATTAGCAGATGTTCTTGTTCTGTCATATTTTCACAAATATAATTATTGCATTGTAATCCCACATTGAGTCACTGGTTTTATGACTGTTCTTCTCCATCACCCAAACCCTGCCTCTGCTTCATTTCCAAGGTCCTCTTGTTTCTTCTAGTCAACTCTTGTGTTCCCTACTTTCTATCTAACATTTTCCATTGAAATATTGGAAAAGGTTTCACAGGTGCAATCTCTCTGTGGTCCTCCTTACTAGAAGATCAAGAAGCAGAATCTTCCACACTGTGTCACAGCTCACTTTTTGTTGGGTAAACTTTTGTATTTCCTCTTTAGCATGTACTTCATCAAAAAATGATTTTGTCCCTCCAGGGAAGAATACCTTAAAGACAGCTGGATACAGCAATTTGAATCTCACACCTGCATCTCAACACTGTGTGAATACTGGAGTGAATTTACTCCTGTTCTTCCTGGTGTACAATAAATAGTCGTTCTCCACAATCTGCTCTCTCCCACTTTTAGTATTTTGTCCTTCCTCCACAGTTTTGTCAGAATCAACTCCTTCTGCTGGTAGGATTGTATCTTTACTATTAAAGGTCTAGGTTGCTTTCTTATAGCTAAGTTTGGAGCATACACATGATTTGCCCTTTCAACAAACTCCTGCTGTGGAATATCAGTCCAGTTGCTTATTTGTGCTTTCATAAAATCAGTGTAGTCTATTGTATCCAGCTTATCTGATACAGTTGAAAATATCAGGTTTTCTCTACATGCTATGTCCTCTAATTCTATTAATTTTTGAAACATCTCTTCCTGAGCAATCTCATATTCAGACAGCCTTTTCTTCATTTCCTCTGATTTTTGCAGGTTTATCTTCTCATCTAAATATCAGTTTAAAGCATTTTCCATTTTTTCCAGCCTTTTGTTGTTTGTGTTGATATGTTCCATCTGTGTTTTGTTTAGTTTAACCAGGTCTATGCAGTTCTCCTACATCTTTCGGTAGGTTATTGGAAGTCATGTCTGAAGGTTGCATTGTGTTTTGCTGAACAGCTGCAGAACTTTCCCCAGCCAGTGCTTCTTCCTCACTTTTTGTAGCTGATTTTTTTCAGATCTTCTGTATTTCTTTATTCCTGGAATCCAGGCAGTACATTTACTAGCCAGTTATTGAAATTTGCCCATAAACACAAGCCTACTGGCCTTCTCTGCTGAGTTTCTGTTTTCACACTGTGAGAGCTAGAAACAAGCTGTTACTCAGTGTGCAGCCATAAGGATTAAGGTTGTCAGTAACTTGCTGAAGGTTCAGTGTACCGAGTGAGTCACGTGGGCCATTGTTGTTTGCTATAAAATTACTGCTTCACATAAAGGAGTCAGATACAGCAATGAAGTACTTGTAAGTAAAGGCAATGCTAATATTAGTTTGACTGGGGAAAGGACAGGGTGTTTTTTTTACCACCCTGGCTCTTAAGACATTTGTTAGTGTTGGTCCAGTATTGCTTGGGGTTATTTTGTTAACGGAGGAGTTACTGGTTTGTTTGTGTTTCCTAGTGAGCTATCTGATTTCTAAATGTGTTAGAATTTTATCCAGATTGGGCTGTTTGAGAACTTTTCCAGTGTCTCCAAGCTTTGTTCCTGATTAATATCAGTTCCTTCATTTTGGTTAGCATCCAAGGGGCAGTAATGTATTTAACCTTTTTTGATGTAAAATAGTTCATATCTGTGTACTAGGCTAATAGCCCTGGAGCCTTTACAAGCCTAGCCCATAGGATTACCCTGGCATCTTACCACCTGACCTTAGTTTCTAGTGTCTCAGTCAAGTAGATCCTCTGGAGTGATCCCTGGGGTGAATTTTCTATTTCCCATCCACTCATCAAGATTCCACTTCAAGAGGGCCAGTGAGGTGTTCTGCTTGACATGTATGGGAAGTCTATTCCATAGCATGGGTAGTCTCTGGATTATGAACCTGTCCCTCCAGCATGTTCTGTTGATTGTGGTAATGAGGTTGAAGTCTCTGGAGTGTGTGGTGCAGAGAGATTGGGATTTCTTTAGATCTAGCATTTCTAACAGATCTGGGTCAGACATGGCTTTGTAAGTCAAGCAAAGATCACCTCTAAGTAGGCAATATGAGACAGAGAATAGTTGGAGTTTTTTTGAGTCTGTCCATACAGGACAAATATTTAAGACCTAGGATCCTTTTTGTGAGGTACTTTTGTGGCCTCTCCAGTTGTTGCGGGTGTTTAGTGAGGTACATGCCAAATGGGGCATTTTACTTGATGATTGGCCTAATCAGGGAAGAGTAGAGGGAGACAATGACCTCTTTCTTCCTGGATGCAAAACCCTTAGTATTGAGATGTGCCATATAGAAGGACTTTCTGACCACAGTGGCAATGTGGTGGTCAAAAGAGAGGTTGCTGTCAACCTGTGTTCCTAGATCTTTTATAATGCCTTCTGTGTTCAATGGACTACCATCAATGTGGCAATTCAAGGGAACTGGGTTTTTCCCAAGGGGGATGATGACACATTTTTTGGCATTAAGCTTAAGGCCATGGTGTTGGCACCAGTCGTTGGACTCATTGAGGCCTTTCTGTAGGATGTCATCATAATTTGGGGAGTTAATAATAGCTCCCAACTTGCAATTGTCTGCGAAGTTTGTCAGCCAGAGTCCCTTTGTGTTTACTACCAGGATAAATTTGGCCAGGGCATTGCAGAACTTCCCCTTGTATTATCCATAGCGCCGTCAGATCTTTTAAGACAACTGAGCTCTACCACCAACTCAAGCAGGTGGGGCATCAGTTTAATGTTTCATCTGAAGGGTGTCACACTCAGGAGTGCAGCATCCCCCTTAGGCTGCACTCTAGTGTCAGCAATCCATCTACTATGTGTGGAACTAGAACCCACAGCCATCTGCACCAAATGCTTGTGTGCTACCTGTTGCACCACTGATATTAAATATACAATAAATAAAATAAACATATATATATATATATATATATATATATATATATATATGTATATATATTTCTGGGGTACAGGGTTCGCTTTCCTCAGCCTAATTTGCCTTCTGTGTTACCTTGAGCAAGTCACTTAACCGGACAGTGCTCAAGGCCAACTGGGAATGTGGCTAGGTTTCTCAATGGTCCCTTACAATGCAAGCCTATTAACTACATATAAACCCATGAAGATGAGGTTCATAGTAGCAGCAAATATGATACATATTTATTTTGGAACTCATCTGCAACCAGTGTCAAAAGTATTTTTATGGGGGCTTGTTGTATTTTAGTTGAAAATTTTTTGAATGCTAACTAGATGAAGCCCTTTCTTTATATGGTTTGGCCTTTTTATGTTTTGACACCAGACCAACATGTACTTGTGGAAATCTACTGTCATGATCAGTATATGGGGGAAAATGCGATCTGACAGCACTCATATTTGGTTATTTTACTCATTAATTTATTCTTAACAATCATCCAATAGAAACAACCACATGCTTTAAATACTTAGGTTTACGGCTATAGCAGTCACTTAACTTCCAAAGCCACATTGAAATCACCAGGAAAAAGATCAGTTCTATTTTATTGTGGTTCTGGAAAATATCTCCCTTTCTCTCCAGACCAACTAGAGCTGCAATAGGCAGAGGAGTCTTCCTTGCTCAACTTGAATACGAGCTCCCTGCCATAACCACAGCCTCTTAAAAAAAAAAAAAAACTCATCCACTCTGCAGTCCACTGAAAAAAATTCCTTCCCTCGGGAACACCTCCTTCTCCATGGACAAATGGCTACCAGTCTGCTACAAAGCTGATCTACTCATAGGGTCTCTTGTTTTTACAAGGTGCCTTTCCACCTCCTGCAGCCAAACTCCATAATAAAATGAACCCCTACAACCTCCGCAACCTCTCACAATTAACTCCCTTGCTCCAGACACCTGAAACTAATCTGCACTGTTCCAACCATTCCTTCCCCATTCTTGCACCCAAACACTGGCAATCCCTCCCCTTCATCTTAAAGAAGTCTCTTCTTTCCCCACTTTCAGAGCTCAACTCAAAAGACACTTTCATCAAAAATCTGACTGCAAGTACTTTTCCTTCGGACACATAACCCTAACCTAACTCCCTCCTCACTTGCATCACTTCTACTTTGCTCCTCTGTTTGATTTTCTACTCTACTAATATTATTTACATATTGCACTGATTGTATATGGGATTATATACCTTCTGTGATTACTCTGTGAATGTATTCTTTCTTTTTTTGTAAATCTCTTCACCCTGGCTGTGCCTGCAAATTGTCTACAGTGATCAGTGTACTACCCAGTAATCAAACTAAAATAAATAAATAGATAAATGAATAAATTCTCCAATACCCCCTTATCCTATTCAGGATAGCAGGGGAGTTAATGCCTTTTCACGCAAGAAATGGGCATAATAGAGTGAACTAATCCTGGACAGAATGCCAGTTTGTTACCAGCTACAGATGAAAACATACACACGTGTACTCATACGCACGCATGCACACACACACACACACACACACACACACACACACACACACACACTTATGAGAAGTTTAGAGAATTATCAGTTCACCTATTAGAGTGTCTTTGAGTTTTAAGATGGAGACAAAAAATCTCAGTGAAAACTCATGCAGGCAAAAGGAAAACATCCCTACTCTATAGACAGTACAACTCCAACCAAGGACAAACGAGTGTGAGATAACAAGGCTAATCTCTACACCACGGTAACACCCCAATTACTTCTCTATTTTCTTCATATCATTTAAAGCAAATTAACATGCAAAATAAAGCTTTATATTATATTAAATACCAACTTAACCCTGAACACAGTATTTCCTCTTTCCACAGTGTACTTCTTCCCCATACAAAACGGTCCCTTTATTTCCAGTTGAAAAAGGCATAACAGCTGTTTTTTCCCCTCTGTATGGCATTTTGTGCTAGTCGGTGTGCACAGTACACAACACTCATGATACTTGCTTTAAAAATATTGTCCCCCTGGCTCCTGACATCATATTACCTATCACATTTTGGTTTTGCTCCAGGAAAATCCCGTCGAAATTATTTATATCCCTTCATTCTTTACCTCCCACTGGGGAGATAAAGTATTCAAAGCTGGTTTAATGCATTACCTGTAGCTGCAACCCCCCAGCACACATACAAACGTTCTCTCTCTGGGCCATAAACCTTTTAATCCTTTGGGAATTCACATCTGCTCCATTCTGTCATAAAGAAACCTTGATACCAATGACTGAAGCAGGCTGAATAACAATCTGTCTTTCAGTTTTTCACAAAAAATGTCTAGCACCGAGTTGAAGATGAAGAAAAGGGTGTATTATAGTCTCTGTGAAACATGACAAGTGACACAAATCAGTGTGTCACTGGAAGAGTATTTGTTTAATAGAGTAACAATTCAGACATTTGAAAGGTGCTTATTAAAGGATGGAGATTGTAAAATATACACATTAAATATAATTACTAGTCAAACAGCATCAGACAGCAATTAAATATAAACCTTAAATTTAGAAATGTTCCAGTGAAGGAGAACAAATGAGTCCATCAATATAGAACACCCTCTTGCATTAATTCATTCATTCATTCAAACTCGGGATACGTTATCCTATTCATAGTCATAAGAGAGCTAGAACTTATCTTGTCAAGTAATGAGCATAAATCAGAAGATCAGTCCCCAGTGGGATAGGAGAGCAAGTCAATGGAGGAAGTGCACACAGACAGACAGTCAGACATGTTCACACCCGCACATGGACAACTTATTTTATTTTTATTCATCTTTGCTAATTGCATGAGTGGGTTTGTCCTGGAACTCCTTTTTACCCATATATCATGTACAAGAACATGGCATTACAGTAAATGATTTATTTATTTTTATTTTATTTTACATTTGTTAGACGGGAAAGTCCAACTTGGAACAAAGCTAGTTTTCAGAGGAGGCCCGGGAAGAGATGCTCCAGATGCAAGTCTTTGCAACATGGGAGGAAACCCACACAAACACAGGGAGGACATGACGACTTTACACAGAAGGCACCCAGGCCAAGAATCGAACCGGAGAACTTCTTGATGTGAGGTGACAACACTACCACTGCACCCATGCTCCATCCAATTAAAATGGACACAGTGTGGTATTTAATTATTAAGATAATGATTATTATCTTAAAGTTATATTGAAAATTACACAGAGTAACATAATTTATGCAGTGTAAAGCAAAAATTAGTAAAATAGTTTAAATTATATACTGTGCAAGAAATATACCACTTTTTTTTATTTTGGTAAGATTGCAATTCAGTTATCAGCGTGTTTTTGGATGTTCGAGGAAAACTGAAGACCAGGTGCAAACCAGTATGGACAGCAGGGGTCATGATATCAGTTGGTGAATCTGGGAATATTGAGGCAATGTTACAATTGCCTCATGTACACAGACAACCCTCTCCTCCTCCCACATAACACAAATACTTGCGAGAGATGCAGCTATTTAGCCAAACTGGAGGCTGAGCTTTCTCAACTCAGGACTGGCAAGACCAGACAGGAGGAAAAGGAAACTACACACACCACAAAACCAGCCTCACATAATGCTACCACACCACTGAATCAAACACATAAACACACAAAGACATACTCGGAGGCTCTGAGTAAAAATTTACCTAAACAGCAGAGGCCTCCAAAGCAGACATCCAAACAACTGCTACCTCAAGACAACCCACAAGCAACACATAAACCACAAAATCAGTGTGCAAAGCAGTCACAGCCCTTAAGACCAAATACAACACCAAACATACTTGTCATAAGTGACTCCATAGTCAGACACACTGACGTACCACTCAACAGGCTGAACAAGGAGAGGGTCACAGTAAGCTGCCTATCGGGTGCTAGAATCCGCCACATAACACAAGCACTCGGGTCACTCCACGGCAGGTACAGATATGACATAGTCATTGTCCATGCTGGTGTGAATGACCTGAGATGTACCTCCCTGGACTACATGAAAAGAGACATAGAGGAGCTCTCTGATTATGTAGCCCAGGCAGGTATGACCCTGACCCTGAGCAGTATCCTTCCTTCACCAAGAATGATGCCACAATATAGAGACAAGATGATCAGCTTTAACAATTGGCTTAATGTCTGGTGTCATTCAAAGGGGATCCAGTGTCTGTCTGCCTGGGATGACATGCTTGACAAGCCACTCTGCTTCGCAAGGGATGGCTTGCACCTGTCACCCCTGGGATTCCGGACATTGGCTAAGGCTCTTGCCACCCCCATAGTGCCTTTTTTAGGCAAGGCTCAAATTCTAAACCTACCACCCTAGAAAACAAAAATGGGAAGAAACTGAGGGTAATGCTGCTCAATGCCAAAAGTCTAAATCTCAAAATGCACGCACTCGAGGCCCTTCTCAGTATGGAGAACATCGATGTCTGTGCTGTAACTGAAACCTGGTTCAAGGCTCCTGAGAGCACCCCAGCACTATTAGGTTTTACCTCATATCATGCGTTCGGCCCCAAAACCGGACCACACCACAAAAGGAGGGGTGTATTCATATTCATAAAGGATGCCCACACCTCCAGGTTGGTGGCAACGCACTAAGCTTGAAACCATCCAGGTGCAACTAACCATAGGCAAAACTGCTCTACAAATTGTAGCATGCTACAGGCCACCCTCTCAAATTCAGGAACCCCACACAGCCTTCCTGAAGACACTGGAGGGTATAAATGTATCTCCAAACACCATCATATTGGGTGACTTCAACTACCCGAATATAGACTGGGAACATTACTCAAACCCTAACTTTCTAGCCCAATGGTTCCTGGAGTTCATAAATTCAAATGCCATGAAACAGCTAGTCACTCTTCCCATGAGAGGAGAAAATATACTAGATCTCATTATCACAAACATGGGGACAAAATGCTCCACACCGGAAGTATATCCCTCATTGGTGAGATCTGATCATAAACTAATCTCACTGGAAATCCACATCCCGCCCCCACCCCAAACAAAAAAGACCACAGTGAAGAACTTCTCAAAAGCAAACTTCACACTACTCAAGACTGGTGTGGTATCCTTCAAGGCCCCTGAGCCAGTGGAAACCACAACCCAAGCTGCAGAAGCCCTTACAAATGCCTTCTATGAACACCTCCAGGACTGCATGGATCAGGCAATCCCAAATAAAACCAAGACTCTTTCCACAAAGGGCAAACGTCCAGTCTGGTGGACCCCTGCCATTAACAAACTTTACAATAAGAGGAGAAAGCTATTACATGATAGAACAAAATCCATAAAAGGGAAGTCACCCCTGATCATTATTAGTAAAAAATATGAGCACTCATAAAATCAACTAAGGCCAATTTTGAGAGAAAAACTGCCATGGATTCAAAGGACAATCATAAGGCCTTTTTCAGCTATGTTAGGAACCTGGGTGGAAACTCCCAGATATGCTCAGAATTAGTCCAAAATGATACAAAAATCACTGAACCCACAGACATTGCCAACATACTGGCAGACAGGTTCAGTGCAAACTTCACCCCCCTCTCCCCCCCTAAAGGAGAGATAACTATCCCACCGGAGTGTAGCCTCCCAGACATCTCAAATGCGCAGGTGAAAGCTGCTCCCTCTAAAGCTAAAAACACAGCATCAATGGGACCGGATGGTGTCCCCGGCTGTGTGCTACATGAGCTAAATGAGGAATTAAACCCACACATAAGGCAGCTGTTTAATCTCAGCCCTACCACAGGATACGTGCCCAAGGAGTGGCGTACGGCAACTGTGGTCCCACTCCACAAAGGCGGTGCCTCTACGGACCCTGGTAATTACCGCCCCATAAGCTTAACAAGTCTAGTCTGCAAAGCTATGGAGAGGATCATAATGGAGCTCATAAACAAAGATATATGGGACTTGCAGACATTGGACCCGACCCAGTTTGGCTTCGTCAAGGGCAGATCATGCCTTTTGAACCTGGTCGACTTCTTCGAAACAGTCACCAAGGCCATTGATGAGGGAAAGGCAGTCCATACAGCCTACCTTGACCTTGCAAAGGCTTCGACACAATACCCCACTCGGGTATTGTAGAAAAACTTACCAGCTTAAATGTAAACCCATATGTCACAAGATGGGTTGCAAACTGGCTTAAGGACAGAACCCACAGGGTTAGAGTTGCTGGCGCTATGTCAGACTCCAGGCCGGTCACAAGTGGTGTCCCACAGGGCTCGGTCCTTGGCCCCCTATTGTTCGCATCTACTTATCAGAAGTACAGGCCAACATGGGAGGACTTTGGCTGACAAAGTTTGCAGGCGACTGCAAACTGGGCGCCATAGTGGAAAGTGCATCGGACACGGATATCCTTCAGAAGGGACTCACGGAAACAGATAGCTGGTGCCAGAGCCATGGCCTGAAGTTAAACGCCAAAAATGTATAGTCATACCCTTCGGGAAAAACAAGGTAACCCCAAGCTACCATATAGGCGGCAATCCACTAAGCACAGAAGAGGTTATCAGGGACCTGGGGACCCAGGTTGACAGTGGCCTTTCTTTTGACACTCACGTTGCTAAAGTGGTTAGAAAGACCTTCTACATTGCCCACCTGATCATGAAGGGATTCACATCCAGATCTAGTGAGGTCATTGTTCCCCTGTACTCTTCACTTATCAGACCAATGATCGAGTACAATGCCCCATTCGGGATGTATCTCACCCGACATCTGCAGCAATTGGAGAGACCCCAAAAGTTCCTCACCAAAAGGATAAAGGGACTCCAAAATCTGTCATATGCTGCCAGATTGAAGAAACTCCAGCTCTATTCAGTCGCATACTGTCTGCTCAGAGGTGACATGTGCCTGACATACAAGGCCATGTCCAACCCAGAATTAATGGACATGCTCCACCTCAAAAAATCCAAATCCACCAAAACCACTAGAGCAAGAGACTTAAACCTTAGCATGGATATAAATAGGACGTGCTGGAGGGATAGATTTATCACTCAGAGACTCCCTATGCTGTGGAATAGAGTCCCGGTCCATGTGAGGCAGAGCACCTCGTTGGCTCTGTTCAAGAGAAATCTTGACCTGTGGATGGGAGATCGTAGGTTTACCCCGGGAATCATCTCTGTGTCACTGCTGGACAGAGGCACAACAAACTAATGGGCACAGTATTTTTTCATATAAGGGGTGGCGTAAGCCACAAAACTTTGGGCTAGGCTTATAAATGCCTTAGGGCAGATAGCCTAGTATAAACCTATGAACCTATGATAACTCTGCAAAGAAGGCAGTATAACCAGGAAATGAAGCACAGAATCACTCTCTTCGAGGTACAAACACAAATCGCTACATCACAATGTCACCTACTTCAGCCAAAGCTAATTGCAAAATGAATAAAAATAATGTACAGTATATATAAATTAATGTAACATGGAGTGATAAAGAACAAGCCTGACACAAAGTCACCATTAGCATCAGAAGGTTTAAAATGCAAATAATAAAAATTATGTGTACATTACAAAAATCCCTTAAAAC
The DNA here is from genome assembly GCF_019279795.1 of Protopterus annectens. NCBI lineage: Eukaryota > Metazoa > Chordata > Ceratodontiformes > Protopteridae > Protopterus > Protopterus annectens. The sequence goes on along the minus strand of NC_056729.1, from coordinate 1,725,238,103 downwards.
ATTCATTAAATCTCAAATACTGTAGTAATATTGAAGAAATGAAACTGACTGCGTCAGCTGAACATGCCTATCAACATCCTGTTAACCAACACATTTCCTGTGATGTTTACATAAATTATAGTGATTTTATGTTATTTTTGGGATATCACCTTGTTGATGGCATATGTCAAACCACCCTGTCCCCTGTGACTGACATCATTACTCGGTCATGGAACATAACAGCATGCAGATCAGGTGCATAACTGGTTTGTCCTTCTAAAAGGGCCAGTAGATGTTTAATGTGGATGTGTAGTCATAGTGCTAGGTATAAATCAAATAAATAAATAACCATATAAATAGCTGCACTTTATAAAATTATGACATAGTTGTTAATGTCCCACAGGTAACATTTGGCTTTGAAGAAGAGGCTGTTTCAGAAACAGACATTCTCTGTATGACAAGCAGTCATGATCAGGGCATAAAAAACTGATGGTGATTATTTCCTATTTAAAAATTCACTCATGCCTTGAAAGGAAACTAATCTGTAAATCACATCTTAAAAAATACTTAATCTGAAAAAGTAAGCCTGATGGACTGATCCATAAACCTTCCATGTATTTTGCCTTTTGCTTTCGTAATGTGGAGATTAAATCAGCAAACAAAACGTAAATGAAAGTGTGTTCCCAGCCTGTCCTGTTATTCTTTCCACATGCCCCAGGTCATTGCTGAAAAAGGTTTTGCCTGAGCCCATCCCCAACCCTAGTTAACAAACAAACAAAAATAAATAAACGATGAGGTAAGTAATACTTGTGGTAGAAATAAGATTCCCTCATAGGGTTGCTGCCTGCCCCTCCATGACAGAGTGAGGTACATGACAATCTGGGAGGATGTAGGAGTAGAACCATCGATTCTCAGCCTTGAGAAGAGGTAGTTGATGTGGTTTCTGTAACTAGTGGGGATGGCCTCTGGACCTGGATGACTTCCCATAAGTGGTTCACTAGGCAAGACCCAGTGGGAGTTCACCCCCCCCCACCGAAGGAGCTACAGATGGTTGCTTCTAACAAGGAAGTATCACCTGCCCTTCTAAGTTTGCTACTGCTGTGACCCTCAGGTTTTATCTATCTACCTATCTATCTATCTATCTATCTATCTATCTATCTATCTATCTATCTATCTATCTATCTCTCTATCCATCTATCTGTCTATCTATCTATCCATCCATCATTTGTTGACTGGGTTGGTCCCTCTAGGCTAGTGGCCTCTGTTTGGGGAGGGGGGGTTGAAACCTACTAGAGGCAACATGGCCAGGGCATCGGAGAACTTCCCTTACTCTTTTCTATAGGTGCTGTGGGCCCTTACTCTTTTCTATAGGTGCTGTGGGCCCTTACTCTTTTCTATAGGTGCTGTGGGCCCTTACTCTTTTCTATAAGTGCTGTGGGCCCTTACTCTTTTCTATAGGTGCTGTGGGATCTTTTCCATCCACCTGATCTACCACCAACTGAAGCATATGGGACCTTGGTTTCACATCTCATTCGAAGGACGACACACTTAGGAGTACAACGCTCCCTGCTGGTAAGAAACTGGGCTTTAGTTTTAGATAGTGGGAAGGGAGTTTTAGGGTTAGGGAGTGATCGTGAATTTAGGGGGTTTACGGAGGGGTTTACAGGGAGTGGTCTGGGACTTTAGGATTACAGAGACAGAGTGTAAGATTATGTTTAAGGACCAGGGAGTCTGGTTGAGAACTGGCTGGGAGTTTTAGTTTTGAGGGTTTGGTTCTGGTAGGGCTATGTGGTAAACTGGAATGGGTGTTAGGAGGGCTATACAGAAATGGGAACTCGACTTAGTGGGAGTTTGAGCACTTGCTTTTTTGAGAAAGTGATAGAGAAGGTGTGCCTTGAAGTACTAAACTGTCAGCATCTGCAGTAGCCCCTTTCAGATGACAAAAAGGGCAAATGGCAGATGACAAAAAGGGCAAATGGAAGGAGTATTTTTAAAAGATTCTTTGTAATGAAAACCCCAGAGAAGTTGTACTCCTGCTTTCAAAGCCTATGAAGAAATAGGAAGGAAAGGCCATCACAGAAGAAGAACAAAGTACGCTAAAGAAAATGAAGTCAGGGAAATTGACAAGCTTAGATGAAGTTTACAGCAGATACGATCAAGGTGCTAGGAGAGAAATAGATCCTGAGAGTAGTCAACATATTATAGAGCAAGGTGTACTGTATCCTAGATGACTGGAGAATAAACATTCTAATGCCAGTGCAGAACAAAGGGGATGGTCATAGCCAGTGGCAGTAGATGGGCATCAGGCTCCTATCACACTGCATGAAAGTGCTGAAAAGGGTGACTGAGGATCAAAAACAAAATAGTAGAAAGAAAGACAAGCAATGAGAAGTTCATATTCAGTTCAAGTTCAGTGCACACAGTTTAATGTTAGCAGTAAGATAAATAATTGATAAGAACATGGCGATGAGGAAAGAATCCATCTGGGCATTACTACACTTGGAGAAAGCATATGCCAAGGTGTCAAGAATGTTGATTAGGCAGTCCTGTGATGGTCTGAAATCTCAAACACACTGATGCAATTAGTGCAGGCTGTGTACAATGATATAACAACACAAGTATGAGTGATGCTCAGACTCACAGCGGGGTTCCCAGTGGGAATGGATGTGAAGCCATGTTCAGAGGTGAACCTACACCAGTTCATACTGGTAATGGACTACATCAGAAAAGAGGTCAAAAGGTTACAGATCACTAAAACATCTGTATGCACATGATAAGACATTACAAGCAGACAGAAGACTGAAATGCAAAACCGAGGGCACATGGGATGAAAATAAGTACAGACAAGACAGTAGTCATAACACCAAATGAAAGAAATAAACAGAAGCTGAAAATTCAAACCAAAGGGTAAAAAGGTCACCATTCATTGAAAACTGCAAGATCCAGCCAAATTAGGATCTTCACTGTGTGATACCTTAAACCTCCTTTAGTGGAGGCCCATGAGATATATGCAAATGACCCCTTAGGGACATTCCTGTGTTTTACCTACATTCTTTCTAAATGCCCATGGCTTTTTACTTTTTAAGTCTTTGTGGCTACATTCGGGCATGTTTATGGACATCAGGCATGGTTTTAAGCTCTGGTTCTTTTAAGGTACAGTCAAACAATCCACTTATGCTGTACTGACAATGACATCATTTTAGGTCTTATTGGGTTGAAAGTAGCCATAAAGATTTAAACAAGTAAAAAATCCCTGGCATTCAGAAGCCACATAGCTAAAACTCAGATATGTCCTTAAGGGGTCATCTGCATAACTCTCATTTGCATATCGTTCATGGAACTCCACTACAGGAGGTTTGAGGTATTACACTGAAAAGTTAACGTCAGTTCACTATTTCTCAATACAAATAGCCTTGCTCCCGTCAGAAGAAAACTTGTTAAATCTACCCAAACTATCTGACTATCCAACACTAGTTGCATAGTAATGCACAAGAGAGACACGATTGGTGAAACTAGTGAAAAAAAAAAATCTCCTGTCCACCTGCATACTTATAAGCATCTCTGTAACCTTGCTAAAACTCCTGTCACTGCTGATAAAAACAGTATTACTTAGATCCATGAATAAACCATTAAAAAAATCCCAAGAAATTTTCATCCTTTGTTAACAAAATCTTACACCCTGGAACTCCTACTGTCCCCACCCCCTGCTCAGATAGCTCTCCCACAGAAATTGCTAATAAATTATTTTGTAGACACTAGTCCTACCCTAATACAACATCATGTACAAAGTCACAATGGACTTGAGGAGCTTCCCACTTCCAATAACCCTCTTTTCTCCTTAAAAAACATTCTCTACCTAACATATAAAACACCCACTCAGTAAGCTCAAGCCCTACTCGCACTCTGTTGACAGCCTACCTACAGAATATCTAAAGCTTGCAGCTACTTCCATTGCTTATCCAGTCTTCATTTTGACCAATAGAGCTATTCAAGAATCACATCTCTCTCTCCAGGAAAAAAAACTCTACATCACATCTATTCACAAAGGTGGTAACTCATCTGAAATAACAAAACTTTAGGCATGTCAATGTCTTATCTCCCATCTCAAAAAATTATAGAAAAGTGCGTACACAAATCTTACAATATCATATTCAGAAAAATCTGCTAACCTATACCAACACAATTTTTACCCATACTATAGCAAAACAATTGTACTGGTTGCCTTTTTAGATAACATCATCAAAACTAGAGATAATAACATTGTCTCCTCTCTGTTTTCAGATCTCAAGCTTTTGACACAGTCTCTCACTCAAAATTACTCCCTAAAATGTCTGCACGTGGACTTCCAAAATGGCTGCACATTGATCAACAGCATTACTTCAGTGTGATAACAAAAACTAAGAAAAAGGAGTGCCAAGAAAATGTTTTTATGTAAAATTCAGTTACTGGCTAGTAAATACGCTGCACCTGGATTCTATCAAAAAAGAAATTTGGAAAACCCGAAAGAAAATCAACCAGAAACAGAAAAAGAAAACACTGTATGGGAAGGATTCAGTAGCTGTTCAGCAAAAAGCAGTTCAAGCATCAGCTTTGGTTCAAGAGATGGCTTCTAGTAACTTAGAGGAAAACTAAATCAAATGTACTGCAGATGAACTGATAAAACTGCAAAAATAAGAAGCTGACATGAAGAAAAAGCTGGCTGAATATGAGATCTCTCAAGAAGAACTGTTTTAAAAAAATAGCAGAGTAAGAGGACAGAGTGTGCAGAGAAAACATGACATGTTTTGCTGTACCAGAGAAACTGGAAAGAACATACTGTATTAATTTTCTGAAAGAACAAATAAGCAACTGGAGTGGTTTTCTACAGCATAATTTGTTAACTGAAAGGGCATATTGAATGTATGCTCCAAACATGGCCATGAGAAAGTAGCTGAAACCTATATTATTATTGATGCAATCATACCAGCAGAAAGAGTTGATCCTGACAAAATTATGGCAGAAGGGCAAGATATTAAAAAATGGACACAGCAGAGTGTTTGTAGAAAATGATTATTTACTGTACACCAGGTTCAAGAGAAGCAAATTTATCCCAGCAATCAGGGAAGGTTGAGAGGGAGGTGTGCAATTCAAACTGCTATATCCAGCTGTCTTCAAAGTTTTTTTTTCCTGGAAGATCAAAGTAATTTTTGACACAGAATAGGCTAAGGAGAAAATAAATAGTTTATCCAGCAAAAATTGAGACAGCAAGGAGAAGGGGATTCTGCTTCTCATTCTTCTGATGGTAAGGTTCATAGCGAGACTTTGCCAGTGAAACCTTTTCCAATGTTCCAAAGGAAAATGTTTGAGAGAGAGAGAAATCACAGGAGTTGACTACAAGAATCAGCAGTAATTTGGACTTGAACCACAGTTTGGTGTTAAGAGATGGAGATGAACAGAAAGAAGACCAGCAAGTCTGAAATTAGTGAGTAAATGGAAGACTATATAGCATCTTATTACATTTGTGAAATATGGTTTTGCAAGAAAAAGTGGCTGAAAACACCAGAGTTCTGCTGGTTTTGTTAAACTTGTGGGTGGACTGTAAAGCATATATCCTGACTTTATATCATTAATGCTTAGAAGAACACTGAAAGGGGGAAACTAACTGTAAATAAAACAATTTTTGTTATTAGTATTTGTATGAAATATTTCATAATATAAACTGCATGCAGTGAAACAGCTTTGTGTAGTGTGTAGTCAAGGGTATTTTAAATGTTGGGGGAGGGTCTTTTCAGTGACTGTTGTATGTGTTAAGATATTAAAGTAAACAAATACTTTTTAGTTATAAGAAATATAGATTTTTCAGTATAATGAGAAAAATGGCTGGACAAAAGCAAGTGTAATGTTCATATGCTCTGATATTGGGCTGCTGGGGGTGGGGGTGTAAAACTGCACTCATTATATTATATGCACAATTAGGATATTTTTTCTTTTTATTTTACCAGGGTGAGTGTCTAGATTGCTTACTATGGTTTAAGCAGTAAACAGATGTTTTTGTAAACAAGCAAGCTTCAAACATAAGACAAAATGGCAAAAGCCATGAACATGCTAAGCTTACAACTGCAAAAATATTAACTTGTTTTTCATTAGCAAATGTTCAGTGGAGTGAAGCTGTCTGTCACTGAGGGCAGCTGTGCATTCTTTTCTGAGTGAAATTCACAAAGACTCATTGATGAGTACATTCCCATGGAGACAAGCTGTCTGCAAGTGCAAGCAGCTAATCTTGAAAATTCTGAGTATTCTTTGCTGAGGGAAATGCAAATTTTAAAGGTGTAATGACAGTTCAGTGAAAAAAATTAAGTTTGAAATTATGGGAAATGCACAAGAGGTAAATTCCCTAGCAGCCTTAATACTACCATGTACAATTTAGTTTCATTTAAAGATAGCCAGTGCAATTTTTCTTACAGCTAAAAGTTAATGTTTACTGAAAGCATACAAGCTGTTATTTCATACCTGGGAGGGGAAGAGAAATAAGAAAAGAAAAGTCAGCAATCAGTGTAAGTAGGAGCAAGGATGTAGCATGTGCAATAGCATGGGTATCCTTAATTTTAGGTTAGATAATGCTTGTAGCTGCAGCCATGAATTTGGGGCAGTTGAGGAGGTAATGCCAAAATTGATAGATTTGGATCAGTGTGATTTTGTGGAGGGAATGCAAACATTTGAAAAAATAATAAACAATGATCCAGAGGGAAGCATAATCTAAAAAAATACCACTGTGGTTGGTGGGTCTTGATGCAGAGGGAGGATCTGACAGACCAAACTGAGATTTTCTGAGTAGGGCATTGGAACCATTTGCATTCCCTGATAAAATGTTGTTCTTCTTTCGGCTTTTCCCGGTTAGGGGTCGTCAAAGTGGAACTCCGATCCGCTAATGACTGGCAGTAGATTTTTACGGTGCCGAGGTGCCAGTCCGACACCTAACCTTTAACTAAGGCATGCCCATTCATGCATTTCTTTTGAACGCCACTCAACCACGGGGAGGACATGCAGACTCCACACAGAAGGAGCTCCAGCTGAGAATCGAACAAGAGAACCTCTTGCTGTGAGGCGACAATGCTACCACTGCATCACCGCGCATTCCCTGATAAAATAATAATGCTAATTAGAAAGGTATATGAAGGATCGGAAGCAAGAATTAAAGTGGGAGAGTTCCTCTCAGATAAGCTGTGTTTGAACAGCGGAACAAGGCAAGGGTGTCATCTTTCCCCTTTGTTGTTTGCTTTATATTTAGAGCCATTCTCAAAGAAAATAAAGGACTCAGAAATACAAGAATATAATTGGCATAGTAATCATGAAAGGTTGGCTTTATTTGCAGATGATATTATTTTGTACCTGATAAATCCATAAGAGGTCATCTCAGTGTTGTGGAACATTTTGAGACAGTTTCAAGCCTTTTCAGGATATAAAATTCATGAAGATAAAACAAAGGTGAAAGCCATATATTATGTACCCATACATGAACTGGTTCAGCAATACTCATATTTATGGGGACAGGATAAGATTAAGTATTTAGGAGTATGGATTAAAAAAGCTTCTGTTATAGCAGCTAAGGATATGTGGAAAGAGACTAAACAAAAGATAATACAAAATCTGAGAAACTGAAAACTCTTCTTTATGCATACAGACTTTAATACAAGCAGTGAAAGTGTTTTAGTCCCTTTAGTTTTGTATATGGGTCAGACACACTTTTATCAACCCAATAAGAAGTTTTGGGCAATAATTAACTAAGAATTGAAGGAATTTATCTGGGATGGAAAGAGGGCAAGAGTTAAGCGGGATAAATTGATCCTTCCAATAGAACAAGGCGGTTTAAGTTTACCTAATTTGAAGGGATATTTTAGAGCTACACAGTTAAGGCTCATATACATAACACAAGCAGAAGGTTATAATTCAAAGTGAAAAGGGATGATGACGAAGCAAGGAGAAAGTTCAGGAAACAAGCTCCCCATCCATGTGAAGCAGAGTTCTTCCCTATCCCAATTCAAGTGCAACTTGGACAATTGGATGGGAAACTGGAAATTCATCCCTGGTTTGGCACCTGTGTCTCTAATGCAAACAGATAACCTGTAAATGGTTCATCTACCAGGCCCATGCTTACACTTCTCAAGGGTATCAGAACTTGTCAGAGATTTGGGATGCATGGCTAGGCTAAAAAGTCCCTTGTGGTTGTTAGCCTAGTAAACACCTATGAACGTATGAAAGAGAGAGAGATTTCGGATGTAGATCCTTAAGGAGAATAAGGACGATCATACAGAATATTATAGTCATAAAGTAGTAGAAAGTATTCAAAGAACTAATCCAAAATGAGAATGCAGAAAGGAGATTTTGCCAATAGGGATGACTGCAAGTAGGGGTGCAAAAAATGGGCAACAGGGGGTTGGAATTTACTGGATACACCTGGCAAAGGAACCAATTTACTGGGAGCAAATAACTCAAGCAGGAAAAGTAATGCAGTGGATGAAGCCAAGAAGGCATTTGGATTTCACACTAGAGACTGCTTTCCTTACCGGGGCTTGATCTGAGATTACAGGCAAAGAGAAAGCGATAGGGACATTTTAAGTGAAAGACCTGCTCTGGTACAGTTTATAGTTTAATTTATAACAGAAGCAGCTGTTAAAAAGGGATAATTAGTAGGGTATATGAAATATTACATGACAACCATTAAAAATCAATCAGAGGAGACCAGAAAAGATCGGGAAGAGTGACTGGAAAACAATTTACAAGAAAACAATTGGGAAAACGTAAGTATGGCTCCCAATATGCAACCAAGTCCAGAAGGTTTAGGGTCATTGCTTCAAAGAGTTTGCATAGGTATTTGTATACCCTAAAGAGGCTCAGAAATGTTCCTCAGCTGGATAGCAAATGATGGAGGTGTGATGGAGAAGAACAAGGTAACTGGGGACATATATGTTTTGGGGGTGTAAAGTTGGCAGATTTTAAAAATTCCTTCCATAATAGTCTAGCAAAAACATTGGGTGAGTAAATGGCTGTAAGTAGGGAAATGATTCTTTTGAGCTGAGATATGGGATCTGAATTTCCTAGACATAGTAAGGTCTTATTATGTTTAATTCTGTTGGCTACCAAAAACAAAAGCAGTTTCTAGAAAATGGAAATCAGAATCTGCACTAACTGTATCTGAGGTACTGAATATTATAAAAGACATAAAACAACTGGCAGAGGGATCTTTAGGAAAGGGAAGGAGCAAATTACATAGAAGTAAATGGCAATTGTGGAAACAATACATGCAGAATAATGTTCAGCAATGAGGTTTAAGGGAAAGCAGGAATTCAGCAAGTTTTTGTAATGCTGGACTGATGACAACAGCAAAGAAAACATATGTAATGTATACTACATTTAAATGTAAACTTGTTAAAATGGTTTGTTTTCTTTTATGTTAATGTATGTTTGTCTACGCCTCAAGTGATAATTTATTAAAGATGTTTAAAAAAATACTGTCACACATGGTCTGCCTGATACAACACTGGGCTGGTTCACTAACTACCTTTCTCACCAGCAACACTGTAAAACATGGCTCTCAACATTCTCCTCTTTTCTCCCAGTAAATACTAGTGGTCCCAAACCTCCATCCTTGGACCTCTTCTGTTTAACATTTTTATTAAACTGTTACATATATCCTCTCAACAGGTTTCCCTCATCCAATACACTGACAATTCCAGCCTCATCTGCTTATCACTCTTCCCCAATTACACTCAATTACTCAGAATTCCTTCAAGTCCATTGAACTCTGAAAAACAACTCTTCCTAAATGCTAATAAAACAAAAAAGCAACTCTTCCTAAATCTCAGTAAATCTAAGCTATTGCCATTTCTCCCCAAATCTCTAATGCCTCTCAAAAACAACTTCCAAATAACTTCTGTCAATCGCACAGATACAGAAGTCATATCTCACACCAAGTTACTAAGTGTCACAATTGATGATCAAGAACTCCTCCACAGTCACACTGGCAAACACATACCTTTGACCTTCTCTGCTGTATGCCTCACCAATTATTACCATATTCAAATCTCCATCAGAAAACTGTCACGTAAAATTCATCACTGCTCAAACATTAAACTGGTTTGAGTGGCCCAATTACCTCAAGTACACTCAATTTCCACTTGCACATAAAATAATATATAATCTTTTCCACAGTCCATCCATCCATAACATTCTCAAACAGAAGTTCCCTAACCATCCACTACACTTATCTGAAAAAACATCTTCTTGAAACCCATAAATCTAAAGCCACTGAAGAAGATTACTATGGGCATTAGATCAACACGTACAAGTCCCATTTTTAAGCACACCCTAAAAGAATAACTTTTTAACTCTGTACTTGCCCTTCTCCAGGTTAAACTGTCCCTTTTATTTCCCCCTTCTTATATTCTTTCTCTTACAGGCTATCTCCTTTTCTCTTCCATACTCCTTCCTCCTTCCTCCTTGCAATCTGTTAAACATCCACCATCTCTCTCTTATTGCTCTTAGAACTTGCCATGATTTCTCCCTTATTTCCTTCTACAGATTCATAGATTCATAGGTTAGTACTAGACTAACTGCCCTTGTGAGCCATTTTAAGCCTAGGCAATTATCCCTTTTGAGATTGAAACCCTGTACCTTGTGTTTGTAAGGCAAATACCTTAACCATTAGGCCACTCTCCCAACCCATCTTTAAATCTTCTATTACCCTCTTCTTCTCCACCTCTCTCCGATCTTCCTTAGTCTATAATATTCTTCTTACTGTCAGTTATTTATTTGTGCATGTCTGGTACCTTATTACTTCTTCTTTCTCTATAATATTCAAATATACTAAGATAATTCTATATTTATTTATTTATTGACATTTGTTGACTGGCAAAGTCCACTGGGTCCAAAACCCATTTTCAGTGGAGGCCCGGGTAGAACAGCTCCAACAGTGATTACAAGACATGTTGTCACATTATATGAGCAAATATATACAGAGTGTACAAAAAAAGTCAGTTACAGTTACAAATTGTACATCAAGGATCACTTGCAAGTACAAGTAAACATCAAGCATATCAACAATTATTTACAGAAATTTTTAAAGGTAGTTACAATGTAGAAATTATTAGTATCTACAGGCAGTGTGTCAACAACATTCATATCTTCTTTTTTCGCAAATACTTCAGTCAATAAGCTGCTATAAGAGCAGATTAATGTGGCATGCAGACTACTAAAATATATAGATATGCACGTTGTTTCCTGTCTCTGATGTAATTATGTTTTTCTTCTACTGATCTAATTTGTATAATTTATTGTGGCTTCTTTTACTGTTTGTGTCATATACATATACAGTTTGTACTAAGTCATATGGAGCTTTTCTTCCCTGGCCTCTGATGAAAATGGGATTTATGTCTACTCAGACTTTCTTGTGAATCAAATGTCAAATAAATAAATAAATAAATAAATAAATCAAGGGAAAACAGTGTAACAGATAAATAGTTTAGAGTATCCAGGAGGTGTGGTTGAGGGGAAAGGAAATTTAAACAAGCAGGTCAAAGTTAGAATCAGGTGTTACTGACAAGTGGCACAAAATCTCAGCAAGAATGTCAAGGAATCTGAAAGGTACTGTGTACAAAACAGTTATGCAACCAGGACTTCTGTTTGACATAGAAACCTAGACATTGAAGGCAGAGCAACTGAGGAAACTTGAAGATATGGAGATGAGCCAGAGAATTAGGAGGGGTTGGCATAATGGTTAAGGTTTTTACTTCAGACACAGAAGGTACAGAGTTTGATTCTAACTTATGGTTATTGTTTTCCGCAGTGCAGTGGTACAGCAGCTAGCATTGTCACCTCACAGCAAGAGGTCTTTCAGTTCGATTCTCAACTGGGGTGCCTGCTATGTAGAGTCTGCATATCCTCCCTGTGTTCATGTGGGTTTCCTCTGGATGCTCCAGTTTGCTCCCACATTCCAAAGGCATGTGTCTGGAGCATTTCTCCCTGGGCCTCTACTGAAAATGGGTCCTGTCCTAGTCAGACTTTCCTGGTAAACAAATGTTAAATAAATAATTTAGTAAAGATGATTTGACAGAGACAGGAAGACGAGAACAGGAGAAGAAGATGTCTAATCAAGAGATTGAGGGGACTGTACGACAAAAGACATGCGACAATTAGGCATGACTGTCCACATCAAGAGAGATGGCAACACTCGACAAGATATCCTGACCCTATGTAAAATGTGAAAAGAGGGGGATGATGATGATGACGATAGTAGCTGTGATGACTCACCACTGCTCCAGTAATCAAGGAGCCTCAATCCTCACCACTGGCAACAGTGGATGATGTAAACTGGGAGAATAATGGGTACAGACACAGTATTTCCAGATGCAGCTCTCTGCATCAAGTGCAATTTCCCTTAAGACCACAGTCAGTCTGGGGCTGGTTTCTCCTTTTTTCTCCATATCCCTAATAAGACTCCCCAGTGGCACAGTTGTGGAGTTGAGGTCTCAGCTGAGTGACCAAGCCAAGACCTTCCAGCACCCTCTCTGTCCAACCAGAGCTTTGTGTCCCTGCCCAAGTAGCTGACTCACACTCTTTGAGGTTTGATTTACACACACACGTGCACACAGGGTCTATATTATATCATAGAATGCTTAAAAAAGCGAACACTGATTGATCGACCTAATTTAAGCGAAAGCTTACGATCTCGAACTGTCAGATCAGCGATTTTTTTCCCAGGGAAAAAAAAATCGCTGATCCAAAACACATACACACAACACAAGCACACCAAACAAACAGAAATCCACACACATACACCTAAAATCTGATACCTAACCCTACACTAAACTATGCACACACCACTAACTACCCACTTACCTTAACCCATCCCCTTTACGCCTTGCCTTCTTCTATCCATTATCTCCATCTTCCTCAAATGGCCTACCCCACTCTTCTTCCAGCTTCCAAGCATAACAACATCTAATCCGACTTTCTCCAACTCTTGCTTCCAATATTCCGTTACTCCGTTCTTTAGTTATACCCCTACAAATATTTCATTTTGATCCCAACTTCCCTCCTCACCTTCCACTTCATACATGAAAAACATCCACTCATTCATTGGGGCTTTACCATGGGCACCTGCTCTGCCATTACGTGTTACTGTTTCCAGCAATCTTATTCTACATGCAACATGCAGCCCATTTACTGAGTTTTACAGAGAGGTGATGTTGTCTCACTGAGGTCCTGCATTGTAGACCACAATTTTTCCTCAGCAGTAGCCACATTCCTGGCAGACGTCTTCTGTTGCATTAATGGGCCTTCACCCCACCCACTTTTAAGAGTCTCACTACTCCAAGTCGGGGTTATCCCCCCCACACACCAGAGATGTACTGATTTGGGCAACAGTCTTCTTTTTACAAATTCAACAGGTCTATGTACAAGGAACATCCTTGAAGTCTTACAGACCACCCTGCTTTTTAGGTGAAACATCTGAAAAAATGCACAGGTGATGGAACAGAAGACAACCTGGAAGGCTATGCTGCTTATTGTGATTTGGTTTCCTGCCCAAGTTTGCAAAACTGCTCCTAACACATCAGAGCCTATTTTTATGTCAAATCTCATCTTTTGTCTATCTTAGCCACTCTCGTTTGATCTTGCAGACTCCATATTGCCAAAAACTGATTATGATAACTTGTCAGTTAAAAGGAAATGCAAAACAATGCGTTTGAGAACTAATAATGCCAAGAACTCGAGAAAGAAGTACATAATTAGGGAGAGGGAGGAATCTGCTGCAACAATAAATGATGAAAGGGGCTAAATGACTTGCAAGTAATACACCAGAATCTGACATAACAGAAAATCTGGTAAAATAATAGAATGCATAGGAACAGGCTTCATCAACAGAAAATAAGAACTTATCCTTGGGTAGAAACCAAAGCTAAAGACACCATCTGGACACTGTACATAGCTCTCCAGTCCTTATCATTCACCAGAAAGGCATAGTTCAGAGTGCAGCATCGCACACTGTGTAGATTCTCCAACAAAAGTCATATAAAAGGACCAGGAGAGCATAACATGTAATGTAGGAAGATGGAAAATCAGGCAGAAAATTAACTTTTTAAGCATATCGGGTGTATCAGCAGATTCCAAGTGAGTGTCATCTTTCAAAAAATATGTGAAAAAGTTGCAAGGTGAATGTCCTGGGAGAGAAATGTGAAAATATTACTTAACAGAAGGGTTGCTAGATGACTGGGACAACCAGTAAAATAAGTACAGCAGTCAAAATACTATGAAACACGAGAATGCATGAGGTAAAAGGCAGAGCAGGTATCATGTGGTGTGGGATAAAAAGAAATAAACTGTTGAATATCTAGACAATAAGGAAACTGACAAACTAAGTGAGCCAAGAGGTCCTTGTTTACAACGCTGAAATCTTCTTGTCACGTTACAAATGTAAGTAAAGGAATGATACTGTGGACACAGTGGGTCTGCTGGCTTCATTTCACAGATGTGTGCCTTACTGATGTAGCGGCTTCAGACCAAGAACAGATCATAAAATCCAAAGGTCAGCATGAATAAGGGTCTCATCTACCCATAGCGTCCCACCAGGTAATCAGTCTGATAATCAGCTTCCATCCTAACAATGTCATCTGTCACGTTGTGTTGACACACTTGATTTAACACATGTTCAGTGAATTAATGATGTAGTAACTGTCAGTTGGGCATTCCTTGTTTATTACCACTAAACAGGCACGTCAATTAATTAAGTGATGGTTGGAGTCGGCAGTATAGTAACTGAAAGGCTGCAGTAACATCATGGCTGTACAGTTTCAGTTACTGAGTGCTGTATCCTGCCTTAAAATTATATGATTCAAGCTGAGAGATGACACATTCCAAATTGTTTAGTGTTGTCACATTGTCACTAATCTAAGACCATCATTGACGTAGTATGCAACAATGAGAAAAATATATTCCAGTGTTGTTACAACTTTAATTGTAACAACATTTTTAATACTCAAAATTTTCATGGTACATTAAGTTAAAACATTGTCAAAATTCAATGTAGCTATACATCCTGCTTAAATTATTACCTCAGCATACATATTAAATTGTTTGTGCATATTATACAAGTTCAAACAAAAAATTCAGTACAGCTTAGTAAATATACAAGTAGTACACCATGATCCAGCTCTGTTTGCTGCTAATTCTGAAGTTCAAACAGTGTTATTTACTTTGGTTTTAAGCAAGGTAAGATATGCTAGACAATAAGATTGTTTTATATGTGTGCCCCAGGAGATATAATAATTAGAGGACTCCTAAAATACAATAAAATTACTTGCCTGCAATGTTGCAAACATTGTGGCATGCCACTGAACGATTCAACGACTCTAAGCTAGCTATTCATGACAACATAAAGTAAGAATAAGAAAACGACTCACCCAGGAAACTGGCGTTATCCAAGCTTAAATAAAGAGCAGACAAGATTAAATAAAGAGCAGAGGGTATACAAGTGAAGCAAAACTGAGAGTGGGGAGTGGTAATGTATGAGCAATAACTCAGAAAGGAGGAGGAGGCCTGACAGCATCAGTGCTTTGCCAGGGTCCATCTATAATATTTATTTAAGAACTATATTACACAAATGGAGTGGATTTCATAATATTAAACAGTAAAAGAATTGTACTGGATGATAGAAGCAGTCACAACCAAAGAAAGGATTTAATTCCTGTGTGAAAAAAAAAACGATAATGTCTCAGCAGTGATTTTACCAGTAAAAGCGGGTCTGATACACGGATAGACATGAGTGTTAGACAACAGTACAGTTATGTTCCCACTGTTGGTTTGTTTCTACTGGTCATTATTCAACTGGCCTTCTGACTCCATTCATCTAAACAGTAAAGCAACAAAGGACAGCTTAGATTAGACACAGGGAACAGATCCTGCCTGTGACTCTGCAAGCAATGTTCAAATGGTAGCCTAACGCAAAATGGCAAGCCACAAGGAGAAACATTTGTGAACAGGTATTTAGATTTTCTCTCTTGGGGTAGATGCAAATTTCTGCAGAATCTAGTATTTTCCACTACCTAAAAAGCATGCATGTTTCTACTAAACATTGTTCCAGTGATGACAAGCAAGTATTCCAAAACCCCAGTTGCCATTCTACCTTCCATGGTAAACTAGTTCCCAATAAATAGGTAAAGTGGAACAAGGTGAGCTAGCGAAAGTTTCTCTGGTATAGGAAAGGATTAAAGCCCTGACTACGGCCCAGCCAAACTCAGTTCGATTTGCTGCTCTGGTGACAGCCAGGGCAATAGAGAGAGAAGGGGGGGTATGCCCATCCTAGGGGGAAGGCACTAGTCGATAAGGTTAAGCCAAAGAGAGGACTGACCCTCGGACATAGTCAAGGACTACAGGGGCAAGATAAAGGACAGTAGGTAGGGTATATAAAAAGACCCCCTCCTCCCAGACAGAAATAGAGGTGGCCAAGCCATCAGATGACCTCAGGATAATAGAGGTGGCCAAGCCATCGGATGACCTCAGGATCCACGACCAGCCCCAGCAAATACCAGAGTAGTGCATGCAGGCAGAAGTATGTGTGGTAGACCTGGAGTGAACACAGGGTACTAGGCAGGGGCAGCACCATGAGGTCTAATGCCAAACTAAACTCATCAGGCTACTCGCACAACACAAACATGGACCTTAATTCTTCCTTAAATCCACTGTCAGGTAGTTCTTAGGTTCACAGATTAGTAGTAGGCTAACTGCCCTTGTGGGTCATTTTCAGCCTAGCCAATTACCCCATGTGAGAATCAAACCCTGCACCTTATGTTTGTAAGGTAAACACCTTAACCATTATGCCAACCTCCCACCTTCTACGTTATGCTGTATTTATTTATTGATTTAGTTACTGACTTACTTTATTTGATATATGGGTAACTTAAGCAGTCCCAGAACCTTTTCAGTCATTACATAAGCCAGGGTAGTAATCATAGAATGTTTAGGACTCTCAGCATTTAGTATATATAATAGTCATATAAAACATTATACGTTTATATTCATAAGCACAGTTATTATTTGTGCATTCATTTATTGGTAGAGGCATAGGAATAGTCCACCAGGACTATTTTCAGGCCCAGCCTGGGGTTTCAAACTAAACACATCAGAAAAAAAAAACAAGGTACATAAAGTTCAGAAACAGTATCTAAAGTGTTTACAGTGAGCATCCCATGTCTAACAGAAAGAAATCTATGAGTGCAGTTCAAACTGATGCCAACTAAGTTTGGGTAATACCCATGGTGCTATGAGGTAACACACATGGTGTCATGAAGTCATGAGGCAATGCACAGGTTTGCTGCCACAGCCCACCATTTTGCTCTCTAGTCATTAGTAAGCCGCCGGCCATAAATCAAGAATCAGCAGCGTGAAACTGACAGCACATTATAAACAAGCAATATAAAATAAGTACCTGCCCAGCTTACAATGATCTATTGCTGCTGTTGCAGATGAAGGATCATTCATCTGCACGGAATATGTAAGAAAGCATTTCTATCGCCCCCTCCCAGAAGGGGCCTCCAGTAGATCAGCTGATACACTAACAATGTCAGCAGCCAAACTCAGAGGTTGAACCACTGTTCCCATAACAACAAGGGATATCCTTGGCCAGCACGAGAGGGGTTTTTTCTATCACTAGGTGCTTAGGGTCTCAAGACACAAATTGTCATAATGGTTAAGGTCTTTGCTTCACATGTACAAGGCAGGAGTTTCGATCCTGACCTCCAGACAATGCCTGTTTGGAGTCTGCATGTTCTCCCTGTGTCTCTGTGGGGTTATTCCCACGTCCAGAAAACATACTGTTTCCACTTCAAACTCACCAACAAATGGTGTTATGGGCAGAAGCACAGACTCTACATGGTGTCCTACAGGGGTAAGAGTTGCAAAGACCAACCACTTAGAGCAACTACTGTGGTGCGCAGTATACTCAAGATAGCAAAACACAGATCACAGACTGCATGTCATGGCAGGACTATCCACTTGATGGTGTAAAATATGGCTCTAGATGATTCAGTTGTATTGACTAATGTCACAAAATGGGCATAGGCATTTGCTGGTGATAAGTGGGTTGAGGACCTGGCCTTCTTCGTGACTACACCAGGGACCCACGCTAATGGTGGGAGGGGTGTGTCTGCCCCTACTGGCCAGTGTGCTCCTGCCATAAACCCCAGCAGCCCTGGGTCAATAAGTTACTGGCCATCCTGGGTTATGTGGAATAGCACTGTTGAGTGAAAGCTGGACGTAAACCCAATTAACTTGCCAAACACAAATTAAGAATTCCTACACTCAATGTACATTCACTGACAGGACACAGCTTGGAAGTGGATGACATGATGGTATGGAGAAAGCTGGACATCCTATGTATTCAGGAGACTAGATACAAGGGCAGTGTGGCAAACACACTTGGCTTGTGATCCACAGTCTACTACTCAGAAGGAGGAAAGGCTACAAATGATGGTGAGAAAGAGGCTTCAGAAAGCAGTGAAGGATATCATGATAATTAGTGACAGACTCATGGCAATCAGACTCCAGAAGGCAGTTCATAAACTCAATTTATGCCCCACAGCAGGGGTGTGATAGTGAGGAAAATAGTGCATTCAGACAGCAGTTGCAGGACCTACTAGATAAAGCAGGACAACATGAACTGGTGTTGATAATGGGTGACCTGAATGCACATATCCGGGCAGACAGAGCAGGATATGAGGACTGCTTGGGTCCACATGGGTAGGGCAATAGGAATAAAGAAGGGCAGCCCATTCTAGACTTCTGTCTGGCAAATGGCTTGATGATAGCCAACATATTTTTCAGAAAGTGAGACAGTCACAAGATCACATAAAAAAGTGGCCAACATGCTACTCATGCAGACTTACTCCAAGCAAGGTAAGGGCAAAGGAGTAGAATCAATGATTGCAAAGTCATCCCCAGTGAAACATTTGGATCACAGCATAAACCACTATTTTCCACAATAAACTGCAAGCAGTAGTCAGAGAAGGCACTAAGGTCAACAGAGACCAGGCTGAAGACTGGGAAGTTGACTGGAGAGAAAGTACAACAGTTCAAGGAAGAAAGCTGATTCGGGTAGTACTGCAGTGGTTAGAAGCCCCAGAAACATTGGTTGAATTAGTGCAGGTTATGTTCAAGGACCTAATGACTCAATTACAAACCATGTTCGGTCTCACAGAGGGCTTCCCAGTGGGAGCAGGTGTACACCAGGGTCATTCTCTTCAAAATTTGACCTCCCGAGCAATCTCCCAGGGCAAGAATGATCAGTACAAAAGACTGAGAGTCTCTTCCCTGATGAAGGGCTTCCAATGGGCCTGGAAAAAGAGAGTAAATCTTTCAGTTTACAATGATCTATAGGAACTGCATCCATAAGGGTGGCCACAGAATGTGCACCTCCAGGGGATTTGTGAATGATAATAAAAGGGTTAAGTTGCCCAGGTATGGGAACACCAGGAGACTCTTCACCTGCAAGCCTCTGATTACCAACATCTTGATGAGGATTCTGGATACTGATGAAGGCCCAAAAGACAATAGTCATGATACACCAAATCGGGATCCCCTATGTCAATGTCTTGATTCAGCAATTTTCAAAAAAAGTATAGATATATAGATAGATATATAGATAGATACAGAAAGACAGACATGCAGATATATATAGACAGACAGATATAAAGACAGACAGATATAAATTTGAAGTGGGAACAAGCCCTCATATCTTCATAAATCTCTGCATCCTTTTGCTTAATATAAGCCATTATGAAGTTGCACAACCTCAGGGTTTGTTACGGATTTTCAAAGAAATAGGACCTTACTGTACAAGGATTTGATGGATCATCTAGTTACCATGGTAGTACTATGTTTCGGATGGAATGGTTGCCCACAGCAAACTGCAGGAGTCTTCTCAAACACTGTATAAATACAGGACAAACAGTGTAGACCCAAACTACTATATGTCAAAATGCATTTATCTTGCCAATGACACAGTCCAGACAACCAGTGGGAGCAAAAGCACAACCCTCTGCTGGGTGAGCATCTGAAACCATTACCAGACTATTAAATATGGTAGCTTTAGTTTAGGTCTAAGACATCCAGAAGTTGGCTGCTCTGTTTGGGGCTAGAAAGAACCAAAAGTAAACTCTCTGGCTTCCTCCTAATGGAACAGTTCTTATAATCCCTTTAGCAGTAGAATCTAGGCCTAATCTTGAGATGTCCACTGACACAGATGAATCTGCCAGACAGGCTGTTACCTGGGAAGGATTCAGGATCTCCAGAAAGTGTTTGAAGATAATCGCATCTGCAATTCACTGTTCTCTTACAATGGTTCCACAAAATAGCAGCAGAGTCATCAGCTTGGAGAGCTCCATTAGCAGTGAAGGCAGCAAGAAATTATGATAATTAAGGCCTTTCCTAGGACATTAAACAGGCCTCTTCCTTTGTGAACTGGGAGAGTTTTACAGGATAATGGGGGTGGAAGTGACAGAAGACCTCCAAAGAGGTGAAGACCTGCCTCCTCTTCAGCAAGCCAACGACAACATGCTGGGCATGCTGACTGAAGAGTGCATCTTCAAAAAAGGAGTATACAGGTTTTGTTGTCCAGAGCTCCTCAAAAAAGGACAATCAAGGCCACATCACCCTGCTCAGACATAACGTAAGTTTGTAGCCCAATCTAAAGTATCATTGCAGTGAGAATTAAACAGACACACCAAAGTCATAGACGAGGGTAAGGTGGTTCACACAGAATGACCTCGCCAAGGCTTTCGACACCATCCCTCATTCTGGAATTATAGCTAAACTCACTAAATTAGATATAAATCCCTACATCACAAGATGGGTTGCCAACTGGCTCACTGACAGAACCCACACTGTAAAAGTTGCAGACTCCAAATCTGACTTCAAATGGGTGACAAGTGGAGTACCACAGGGTTCAGTCCTGGGACCTCTCCTGTTTGGTATCTACTTCTCTGAAGTACAGGCTAACACAGAAGGCCTCTGGCTAACGAAGTTCACAGATGACTGCAAACTAGGAGCCATAGTCAAGTCCCCAAATGATGTGGACATCCTAGAGAAGGGCTTCACTGAGACCGATGCCTGGTGTCAGAGGCATGGCCTCAAGCTCTATACCAAAAAGTGCATTGTCATCCCCTTTGGTAAAAACTCTGTACCCATGAACTACCACATAAACGGCAGTTTACTTAACACTGAATGTGTGATAAGAGACCTTGGGACCCAGGTGGACAGTAGTCTCTCCTTTGATAATCACATCGCCACAGTAGTCATGAAATCCTTCTATGTGGCCTCTTCATCAGAAAAGGGTTCTCATCCAGGAAAAAAGAGGTCATGCTTCCCCTCTGCTCGGCACTCATTAGAACCATTATAGAGTACAATGCCCCTTTTGGAATGCACCCCACAAGACATCTGCAAAAGCTGGAAAGGCCACAGAAGTACCTCACAAAGAGGGTTACTGGCTTCAAAAAGATGCTCTACACTGACCATCTCAAAAAACTCCAGCTTTACTCTGTAGCATATCGCCTACTCTGAGGAGATCTCTGCCTAACAAATAAAGCTATGTTAAACCCAAAACTGTTGGACATGCTACACCTAAAGAAATCCCAATCCCTCTGAGCTACATACTCTAGGGACCTAAACCTTGTCACCACAACAAACAGGACATGCTGGAGGGATAGATTCCTGTCCCTGAGACTTTCTATACTCTGGAACAATCTGTCAAGCAAAGTTCCTCATTAGCACTCTTCAAGAAAAATCTTGATGAGTGGATGGGAAATAGGAAATACACCCTGGGGATCACTTCTGTGGCTCTGCTCAACAGAGGCACAGGAAATTAACTTTCTTGGGTGGCGTAAGCCAGGGAACCTTGTTGGCTAGGCTTACTTAGGCCCTTGGGCCGATAGCCTAGTGCCTACCTATGTATCCAACTGTGGAGGCCATGCAGAGGTTGTTATGAAACTTGTACTTCAGTACAAGGAGGTCCTCTGGCTTATCCAGTGCTTACCTTTCCAGGTACATCTGGAACTTGAACAGATAACTCAAACAGATGACTGCTCTAAGTTTCAACATGAAGAGGATAAACCCATTTGGCATACTTGTCCAAAGCTCTGAAAAAATTCTCTGTTCCTGACAAGGTGGCAAAGTGCTGTGGTCTTTGGCATTTATGCCAAACAAATGGGGTGAATCAGGAGCCAACACTGGAATGCATACTATGGTGACCTACCCACCCTAATAGTAACTTATAAAGGCATCTACCTTTTCATCTCCGGGTTGTTCAATACCATACTTAATGACTGGCACCAATGATGGAATGGCCTGCTACTCCATAAGCTTCATCCCCAGAACTTCTGCTGTGTTCTTCGAGGGGAGGTGGAAGAGGCAAGAGACCAGTCTCAACTGCTTCTCATCAGCCTGAAGACATTTCAAAAGAAGGGTTCATCTGGAGAGGCACTGGTAGACACTGTGCCTCATTATAACTCTCTGTGGTCATCTGGAGAGGCAGTGGCAGGTAGTAGGCCTCATTATAACTCTCTGTGGTCATCTGGAGAGTCAGTGACAGGGAGTGGCCCTCATTATAACTCTCTATGTCACTGACAGTGGCTTTGAGATCCTCCATATCCTCAAAGCATTATGAATGTAAGGGAAAACAGTACCCCTGTGGACTCTGGTGTGATGTCACTCAGTGGAAAGTGCACCAATGTTTAGTGCCAGAGGAAGATGAGTCAGTGCAAACATCATGCTGGGCACCAGCATTGCATCATGTGCTGGCTAGAGGAAGAAAAGTGTGAGGCAAAGCCTGTGTCATGGCTGCCAGGGGGCTCATCCAGACCTATGGACTGGACCAGAAAGACAGTCCAAAGTCCCAAGTGCCCCTGATCTAGGACAGAATGTCTCAGAAGCTTGATCCCTAGGATCAGGCTCCAGCATTCTTCCACACATAGGGTGGCTGAAGAACGTCAGGAATCTCCCTCTTTCTTATGGGCCTTGATATGGTGAGGATCAGGTTAAAGTGTTCATCAATGAAGGGTCAGCTAACCACCTGAAGGGTTTTAGAAGGCTGGATGTGATGTCCCCACTCTGGGCCAGTAATAAAGGAGCCTGAATCCTCACCACTGGCACTGGAGACAGACATTCACTTGGAACAAAAATGGATACACCCAGTATTTCCAGATCCAGCTCTCTGCATCAAGCACAATTTCCCTTAACAGCACATAGGGAACACACTCAGTTTGGGGTCAGAAATTCTCTGTCTGTCTTCCTCTTGGTCCCCAGTAAGACTCCCCACTGGCACAGCTACAGAAATGAGACCTCAGCCAAGTGTTCAAGCCAAGTTCTCCAGCACCCTCTCTGTGAAACCAGTGTTTCATGTCCCTGCTCCACACATACTAAGATTTGATTTTCACACACACACACACACACACACACACACACACACACACACACACACACACACACACACACACACACCTGGGAAAGGCTAGCACAGATTTACTAGCTATGCCCCTTTCTGCCCAGACTATAAGGTAGATACACTACCACCAGACACTCCAAATACTCTAAGACTCTTGCAAGGGCACCCAATTATACTCAGTGAAATTAATATAAATGGTAGCTTGACCAAAAGCAAGGCTTCCGGGAGTGGCAAGAGCTATCACTAAATATATATAAATACTGTCAGAGATTAAAATATTCTCTAAAAGACCAGCCACAATGAAAAGTTTAAATATATTTAATGATAAATAAGAAAAGAACATGAAAATATTAAATATCTATTTAGAGTAAACATCAGAGTTCCATTCTCAAGAAATATTAAAATAACACAGACAGATTCACACAGATACAGAAAAACATTACTTAACTAATCTGACTATATTTTCCTGACTGATCTAAAGAACTACAATTCTCTGGTTCACTTACTAGAGCAAGGCAAGATGAAGTGGGGGAGGGGTCCTTCCTTGTCAGGTTACAAAAACAGACTGCTCTCAGACGTC
The DNA here is from genome assembly GCF_019279795.1 of Protopterus annectens. Classification (NCBI taxonomy): domain Eukaryota; kingdom Metazoa; phylum Chordata; order Ceratodontiformes; family Protopteridae; genus Protopterus; species Protopterus annectens. The sequence goes on along the minus strand of NC_056729.1, from coordinate 1,725,214,080 downwards.
TCTCTTATCTGGTATTAAAACATAATTTTTAGTGATGGATTACAGAATGATATCATATACGTCTGGTCATCTGACTTTTGGTTCCTATGCTACACCCCTTGGCTAGAAGCCGTCAGGGTTTAGCACGTTTGTCAATAATACAGGTCTATATTAGCAAGTTGACAGGGCAAAACAGCAAATGCCCTTACGTCTACACATATTAAAGAAATATCAATATCTCGAATGGCCAGAACAGCGATTTTTTTTCCCAGGGAAAAAAAATCGCTGGGCCAACAAAAAAAAAAAAAAAAAACAACAGACAAAATAAAGTGGGGGGCTTTACCCCTCACACCCCCCAATGTGGGGGGATGTACCCCCCACACACCCCCTACTTAAATATACCAACTCCAAGATCGCACTACAGTGGAGGAAACGGCAAATTCCCGACAATGGCCCCTTAATTTTTTTTTTCCCTGGGAAAAAATCGCTGTTCTGGCTGTTTGAGATTTAGGAGTTTTATTTAATATGTGTCGACATAAGGATGTTTGCTGTTCTGCCTTGTCGACATGCTACTATAGACCCAATAATACACACACAAACACAGAGCCTTGCTAAGATCTGCTGCAGCTCCTGGAAGTCATAAAACGATTTCAAACCTCCGCCCTTCCAGAGTAGAAATTAGTTTACCCCAAAGACAATACAGAAAGCTTCCTAGTACAGACTTTTATCTCTGCTGCATTGAGAACTGTAAGATACAATCTTTATGGCCTAAGCCATAAAGACTATTTTCAAAGTTAGGTGGAGTGAGATTAACCTCTTCTCTTCCAGTATCCTCTGTTAAAACACACACATTTAAACAGTTACAATAATACATGTATATTTATTTTTCTGTCCAGCAGGGCACACTGTCGGTACATTTTTAACACAAGCAGCTTTACAAATACATTTTTCAATACAAACATCTGTACAAATCAGTTTGATATACAAATGACATATAATTCTTTACAAAATTCAAGCTAGCTGTGCTGGCATATGTTACACATCCACTGCCCTGCTTTTCTTGGCATAGCTGGCAAGGCCTAGAAGCCTGTATCATGGCTGCCAGGAGCTTCAAACCTATATCACAAATAGTGAAAAATCTCACACATGCATCTCAAGCTCCCACCAGTCAAACAATTGCTTGATGTCCAAACCTTAATGGGGGAAAACCAGAGTGGATGAACAGGTGCACCCTCCATGATCAAGACCTAGTGGCTCATCCAGACCTATTGACTGGATCCAGAAAGAGAGTCCAAAGTCCCAAGTGCCCCTGACCTAGGACAGAATGTCTCAGAAGTTTGATCCCTAGGATCAGGCTGGTTAGCCAAGGACTCCAGCAGTCTTTCACAAATAGGGTGGCTCAAGAACCTCAGGAATCTCCTTCTTTCTTAAGGTCCTTGATTAAGGTAAGGAATGGCTCAGGTTACAGTGTTCATCTACAAAGGGTCACCTAACCACCTGAAGGGTTTTAGAAGGCTGTATAGACATTTGGCTTACCTCAAAGTTCAGACTTGGATATTGAGTGTGAGTGTGAGTGTGAGTGTGTGTGTGTGTGTGTGTGTGTGTGTGTGTGTGTGTGTGTGTGTGTGTGTGTCTCCTTGTTGTGAAGCTCCAACATTATGTCTGTGAAGCAGGCTACCAGCTTATCTCACAACAGCATCAAATGGATTGGACAAATGTCTGGTACTTCTTCATAGGTACATGGGCAGTTACTATGCTTAAAGTCCAGGGCACCATTGAAAAGCCTAGCTTAAATTCCCAGTTGCCCCAAGCACTGTCTGAATAAGTGACTTGCTCAAGGTCACACAGCAGGCAAATGAGATTCTGAGGGAATCAATCCCTGTACCACAGGAACTACAGCTCACAGTTTTAACCCTTTGTGCCAGCTGCCAGACTTGTAGCAATTATTAATGCTATGCTTTTCACCAAGAGTACATACTAAATTGGTAAATTCCTTGAGTGGTAATTTGATGACCACTATGCTGTGCATTGCAAACTCCAAATTGTGTGAGTGGCAAAAAAGAACTGCTGTGTTCTGAAGATGAGCTTGCTTATGTTTGCACTGCTCTAAGTTGTGACGTACATCAGCCAGCTTTGCAGACATCTTGAAATACTGAATTTGGCTGAAAAACTACTGAATCCCAGTTGAAGTATTAATCAGATAAAGGCACATCAAAGATGTTCTTTGTAGTTAGACCTGTTAAGTGTAAAAGAATTGTCTTTTTACACTGGGCAGACTGAGCAACAGCTGGAGGAGAGAAATAACACTCACCATTTGAGGTGCTGCAAAATCTCAAAATGGAGGAGGACAGGGACAGCTAATGCAATAACAGAAGTCCGACAAGAATGGGATACCGCTAAGGAAAAAAACAGCTGTTCAGAACACAGAACTTCAGTGAGTCAATACCACCTCCCTGCAAAACTTAGCAAGGGAGCTATATCTTACATGTAGTGTAAAACTGCTGAAAAGAGTCACAGGCACTAACTGAACAGACACCTGCAGAAGAGGAACCTACCTGTCCAGCAGACTCCAAGACAGCTGATGCTGTGTAAACAGATATTAGGAATGCTGACATCAGAGAGAGTGAGACTGATAGACTGGTATAGGTGATTTGGCAAAATGCTAAACTAACTTCTGCTGGACCAGTGTGTAACAGGTGCTGCTAGGAAACATCAGGTATGCTTAGTGCCAGTGCTTGATGTCAGGCTGCAGACTGAGCCTTGGGCCTTGCAATGGCCACTGCCAAGTTATCATAATAGTTTTTGGCAACATTGGTGTCTGTGTGATCAGAGGAGACAGATAAAGGAAAAGGTTAAGGCGCAGGAGAAGAAACTGGCTATAGGAAGAAAATGGGGCCTGATGTGGTAGGAACTGCCTTAGAAACTTAGACAGGAAGCCAAATGACAATAAATAGCTTAGCCTTCCACTTTTTCTTCTGTTCCATTACTTTGCGCATTTTTTTCAAGTATTTCACCTAGCAAGTAGGTCAGTGTGAGAGCATTCCCACTGTCTGTGTCATGTTTTTTATCTGTGCTGAAACTGGTTTTCTCCCACCTCTCCACCCTATTCCTGTACTGTTCTTAAAGGTGTTTTTTGCAGTGTCCACCCTTACTGTAAATTCGATCTAGGACCCTCCTCCCGGTCCCATCTCTTTAGCTCATTCTACCTACTACAGAGATCATTTGGGAAGGCCAAACTCCTTAGTCCCTCAACCTTGATTTATCTTCTGTTCCTGCTCTCTCCCTTGTTACTTAAAAAAACACTTTATTCATCTGCTTATATTTTCTAATTTGTGTTTCTTCCTACTGCTCTGTTACTTCATCTTGCTTTGCTTTTTCTTGCTACTTGCTACCTGTTCTCTAGAGTGTTCAACTGCATCTTTTCTGTTGCATTTATTACTGCTTGTTTACAGCCTGTCTAAATTAAGTGTTATTCTAAACTCTTAGTTTTGGTTTAAGCACTTGAGCTTTAGGCCCTCCCCTTAGCTCTCCCTGGCCTTTCTCCCTCAGATTCTAACAAATATGGATGGACAATTTCCTACAGTTTCTTCTGCCAGTCTGGTTGATATGGGCATCCTGAGACAGTGTAGCAACTGCCTCATGTACACGGACAACCATCTACTACTATCACCAAGGAACACAATCTGTGAGAGATGCAATTAGATAGGAAAGTACAGTTGTGTACACTTACCATAAATGTAGATGTTCGAGTGCATTCACTGTTGCAGTCATCACTTGTGAGTTATCCCTGCTGGGTAGCCCTCGGCCGACCTGATTACCAGAGTAAAGGATTTCGATCCTGTGTCAGCTGTTCTGAGTCTGTGGCTGATGTCAGGTCATCAGGGCTATAAAGGGTGACAGCCAACGCCATTACATCAGTTTTTCTTGCCCCCCAATAGTTAGGAGCCCACTAAGAGGATATAGAAATACAGGGGAAGGTGAGAGGGAAACAGGGCTGCAACAGTGAATACACTCGAACATCTACATTTATGGTAAGTGTACACAACTGTACTATGTTATTCGTGTTTCACTGTTGTGGTCATCACTTGTGGGAAGATTCCCAAAGCTGAGGAAGTGGGTGGAGGTATGCTATACAGGTTATGTGGATGCTAGCATGCCCTGCAGGATTGCAGATGCAAATCCTGCCCTGGTTTTGGAGAATGGAGACAGCTGATAGTGCTTAGTGAAAGTGTGGATGGATGTCCATGTAGCAGCCTCCAGAATATCCTTGGTAGGAATTCCTCTCAGGAAGGCCATGGAAGTAGAAGCTGCTCTAGTGGAATGAGATCTGATGGACTTAGGAGGGCTCTTTCCATGGAAGGCATAGCAGAAATGTATGCAATGAAAGATCCATTTGGAAATGGTCTGTTTTGTAATGGGTTTCCCCTCTGCCCCAGGGGTGAATGAAAACTGTAGTTGGTCAGTTTTTCCTGACTGATTTGGTCCTGTCAAGGTAAAATCTCAATTGTTTGTTTACGTCCAGGGTACGCAGACATCTTTCTTCTATACTGGTAGGTTTTGGAAGGAAAGTAGGTAGGTAAATGGTCTGGTTGAGGGTTACATCAGAAAACAACTTAGGCATAAAGGAGGTGGTGGATCTCAGAGAGACTCTGTCTGCATGGAAAATGATGAAGGGCTCACTGGCCATTGGGCATGGAACTCAGATACCCTCCTGGCAGAAGTGATGGCTAGCAAGAAAGCAGTTTTCCAAGAGAGGTACTTGAGATCTGCTGAGGATGCAGGTTCAAAAGGGTACAGTCAGCTTTTCCAAAACAAAGTTTAGATCCCAAGCTGGTACCGGTGGCCTTCTAGGTGGTCTGATGTGAGCCACACCTCTGAGGAACTGTTTTAAGAGGTGCTGAGAGAACAAGAGCTGCTCCGCCTGGACATAGGCTGAGAGAACAAAGGCTGCTCAGCCTGTACATAGGCTGAGAGAACAAGGGCTGCTCCTCCTGGACACAGGCTGAGAGAACAAGGGCTGCTCCACCAGGACATAGGCTGAGAGAACAATGGCTGCTCCACCTGGACATAGGCTGAGAGAACAAGGGCTGCTCTGCCTGGACATAGGCTGAGAGAACAAGGGCTGCTCTGCTTGAACATAGGCTGAGGGAAAAAGGGCTGCTCTGCCTGGACATAGGCTGAGGGAACAAGGGCTGCTCCACCTGGACATAGGCTGAGAGAACAAGGGTTGCCCCACCTGGATATAGGCTGAGAGAACAAGGGCTGCTTAGCCTGGACATAGGCTGAGAGAACAAGGGCTGCTCCGCCTGGACATAGACTGAGAGAACAAGGGCTGCTCTGCCTAGACATAGGCTGAGAGAACAAGGGCTGCTCCACCTGGACATAGGCTGAGAGAACAAGGGCTGCTCCACCTGGACATAAGCTGAGAGAACAAGGGCTGCTCCGCCTGGACATAAGCTGAGAGAACAAGGACTGCTCCGCCTGGACATAGGCTGAGAGAACAAGGGCTTCTCCGCCTGGACATAGGCTGAGAGAACAAGGGCTGCTCTGCCTGGACAAAGGCTGAGAGAAGAAGGGCTGCTCCGCCTGGACATAGGCTGAGAGAACAAGGGCTGCTCTGCCTGGACATAGGCTGAGAGAACAAGGGCTGCTCTGCCTGGACATAGGCTGACAGAACAAGAACTGCTCTGCCTGAACATAGGCTGAGGGAACAAGGGCTGCTCCACCTGGTCATAGGCTGAGGGAACAAGGGCTGTTCTGCCTGGACATAGGCTGAGAGAACAAAGGCTGACCCACCTGGACATAGGCTGAGAGAGCAAGGGCTGCCCAGCCTGGACATAGGCTGAGAGAACAAGGGCTGCCAAGCCTGGACATAAGCTGAGAGAACAAGGGCTGCTCCGCCTGGACACAGACTGAGAGAACTAGGGCTGCTCCACCTGGGCACAGGCTGAGAGAACAAGGGCTGCTCCACCTGGACATAGGCTGAGAGAACAAGGGCTGCTCCACCTAGACATAGGCTGAGAGAACAAGGGCTGCTCCGCCTGGACACAGGCTGAGAGAACAAGGGCTGCTCCAACTGGATGCAGGCTGACAGAACAAGGGCTGCTCCACTTGGACATAGGCTGAGAGAACAAGGGCTGCTCCACCTGGACATAGGCTGATAGAACAAGGGCTGCTCTGTCTGGACATAGGCTGACAGAACAAGGGCTGCTCCGCCTGGACACAGGCGGAGAGAACAAGGGCTGCTCTGCCTGGACATAGGCTGAGAGAACAAGTGCTGCTCTGCCTGGACATAGGCTGAGAGAACAAGGGCTGCTCTGCCTGGACATAGGCTGAGATAGCTGAAGCATGAGTCTTGATAGAGGAGTAGGACAACCCCTTTACTAGAAGCTCTGCCAGGTAGCCCAGAACCAGTGGTAAAGAGGCAATGATGCTGTCTGTGCCTCTGCTGCTGCACCAGCAGGTGAACCTTTTCCATTTTGCTGAATAAGATTTTCTGGTGCTGGGTCTACAGGCCTCCTTAATAAACACGTTTGGAATGGGTCTACAGGCCTCCTTAGTAATGTCTAACACTTGTTTGGTGCTGGGTCTACAGGCCTCCTTAATAATGTCTAACACTTGTTTGGTGCTGGGTCTACAGGCTTCCTTAATAATGTCTTACACTTGTTTGGTGCTGGGTCTACGGGCCTCCTTAATAAGGTCCAACACTTGTTTGTGCTGGGTCTATGGGCCTCCTTAATAATGTCTAAAACTTGTTTGGTGCTGGGTCTACGGGCCTCCTTAATAATGTCTAACACTTGCTTGGTGCTGGGTCTATGGGCCTCCTTAATAATGTCTAACACTTTCTTGGTGCTGGGTCTACGGATCTCCTTAATAATGTCTAAAACTTGTTTGGTGCTGGGTCTACGGACCTCCTTAATAATGTCTAAAACTTGTTTGGTGCTGGGTCTACGGGCCCCCTTAATAATGTCTAACACTTGTTTGGCGTTGGGTCTATGGGCCTCCTTAATAATGTCCAACATTTGTTTGGTGCTGGGTCTACAGGCCTCCTTAATAATGTCTAAAACTTGTTTGGTGCTGGGTCTACGGGCCTCCTTAATAATGTTTAACAATTGTTTGGTGCTACGTCTACGGGCCTCCTTAATAATGTCTAACACTTGTTTGGTGCTATAATGTCTAACACTTGTTTGCTGAGGGCTGATGTGTTATCCATCTTTGAGAAATCCACCATGAGGTTAACTTGAGTGTGACCAGGCCTGGGTGCAGTAGCTTCTCTCTCTCTGTTGTGTGAGAAGGTCTGTGGTGGGGGATAGGGGGATGGGAGGGTGCATGCTCAGGCTGAGGAGCATGGGGTACCAGTGCTGCCTTGGCCAGTCTGGGGCAATTAGGATAGCCCTTGGCCCTTCTTCTATGATCTTGAGCAGCATCCTGGATATCAGAGGTAGTGGGGGGGAAAGCGTTCACAAACAGGCTGCCCCAGTGGAAGGAGAAAGCATTCACTCTCTAAGCTTCTGGGTGAAACTCTCGAGAAAAATTTGTTCAGCAGGCAGTTCTGGTAGCTTGCAAAAAGGTCTGTGTCTGGCTTCCCCCTGACTGATCTTTAGGAAGGTCTCCCTGTGCAACTGCCACTCGTGGAGATCAGGAGCTGTCTGCTTAATTGGTCTGCCAGGGTGTTCTGTTTCCCTGGAAGGTATTGTGCTATCAAATGCAGTCCCAGGTTTGAGGCTGACTGCCAGATTTTCATAGCTAAGTGACACAGGGGGTAAGAATGGGTGCCCCCTTGCTTGTTGATGTACCTCATTACAGTAGTGTTGTCTGTCTTGATCAAAAGAACTCCTTGTGACAGATGTTCTTGAAAGGTTAGGATTGCTCTGTGTACTGCTAGCATTTCTTTCAGGTTGATATGGAGACCCTGAACCTCCTGTTCCCAAATGGCCCAAGTTTGCAGTGTTCCTTTGTGAGCTCACCAGGCAATGTCTGAGGCATCTGTGGTTATGGTTTGGTCATGTGGCTGAAGGACAGAGGGAAGGCCCTTGTTCAAAGTGCAAACCTCGGTCCACCATAGGAACTCCTTCCCTAGACAAGAAATCAGGGAGGGTTGGTGTTCTAGTGACCGAGAGTGTTGGCACCAGAGGTTCCTTAGGCACCACTGCAATTTTCTCATGTGCAGCCTGGCAAGGGGTACCAGCAGGAAGCAGGAGGCCATGTATCCCAGGGCTTGCAGGATTTTTCTGGCAGTCAGGTGGGTTCTGTGTGCCAGCTGTGTGATGTAAGACTGTAGAAAGGCCTGCTTCTGTGGGGGAAAGAAGGCCATTTGTGCTGAGGTGTCTAGAAGGGTGCCCAGGAAAGTTATCCTTCACGTGGGCTGTAGATGGGACTTCTCCAGGTTGATGGTGAATCCCAGTGAGGTTAGTAGGGTCTGCACAAAGGAGAGGTCCTGCAGGAGTTTTCCTTGGGTTCTGCCTGTATGAGGCAATAGTCGAGATAGGGATAAATGTGTATCCCCTTCTGTCTGCAAAATGAAATGACTGGAGCCAGGCATTTGGTAAAGACTCTAGGAGCAGTGGCTAAGCCAAAGAGCAGAGCAGAGAACTGAAAGTGTTGGGACCCTGCTCTGAACCTTGGGTAACTCCTGCAGGACTGTCTGACAGGGATATGCAGGTAGGCATCCTTCAGATCTAGGGTCACTAGCCTGGCTTGTGGCAGGAGCATAGGTAGTCTTTTTTATAGAGTCAGCATCTTTAATTTTGGAACCAGGAGGGACAGATTCAGGGTGGAGAGGTCTAGGATAGGGCATCAGGTGCCCTCTTTTCTGGGAAACAGGAACAGTCTTGAATAAAATCATTTTCCAGTCTGTTCCTTTGGTACAGGTTCTACAGCACCCTGGGCATAAAGCTTTCTGATCTGACAAATAGCTTCTATCCTCTGATTTGGTAGGGAAGTCTGGGCAATTTGACCTTTTTGGCTTTTCTTTGAAATAGAATCTGTACCCGCTTGTAATAATTTTTATGACCCATAGATTTGAGGTGATGGTCTCTCAGTTTTCTAGGAAGAGGGAAAGTCTTCCTCCTAACCTGCTGGGTGACCTGAGGGGCAGAGGGGAGGGGACAGAGTCAATGAGAGTCCTTGGAGAAGGGAGTTGATTTAGAACTCCTTTGCCTAGGTGCAGCAGTGGACCACTGCATGTGTCTTTGTTGGCTATGGGACTGATGCCTAGCAGTTCTGTCTCTGCATCCCTTTCTCTGGACTGGTTTTGTCTGAGAAGGAAAGGACTGGTGTTTAGTGGGGAAGTTTCTGCTGAACCTGGGAGTTGCACCTGTAAGGAGTCCTTGTCAGTTTGCATGGACTTGTCTTTGTCTTCCATTTCTTAATGACCTCTTCCACTTTAGGTCCAAACAACTGGTCTTTATCTAAGGAGGTGTCTAGCAGTTTGGATTTTACCTGGTCAGACAAAGGCTGCGCCCTTAACCAGGCATGCCTTCTGATTACTAAGCCTGTAACTGCAGCCCTGGTAGAAGCTTCTAAGGCATCAAAACCACCACAATGCAAGGAGTGTTTGGCTACCTGAGAGCTAGACTGTATGACATCTGCTAATTCTCTGGTAATGCTATTGTCAGGAATGGAAGATAAAGTACAGTTGAGTACACTTGCCATAAATGTAGATGTTCAAGTGTATTCATGTTGCAGTCATTACATTTAGGTAATCTGCTGGCAGGTTGTCCTCAGTCGGCCTGATTAACAAAGTCTTGGGTCCTGCGTCAGTTGCTGTCCCTTCTTCCATGACTTCAGGTCATCAGGGGTATAAAACATGCAGCCAACGCCATTACATCAGTTTTTCTTGCCCCAGATGTCAGGTGCCCCCTCAAATAGGGAGCAAAAAAAATATATATATATATATATATATATATATATATATATATATATATATTCACACACACAATTAACACAAAAAATATACCTCCAAACAAAAGCAAATACACCAAAAAGGCTTTTAAGCATAGTAAAAGAAAGTATAGGTATAGTAAGAGAAAAACAGGGGGCTGGAGGGAGGGTAACCATGACTGCAACAGTGACTACACTTGAACATCTACATTTATGGTAAGTGTACACAACTGTACTATGTTCTTCATGATTCACTGTTGCAGTCATTACATTTGGGTAGATTCCCAAAGCTATGGTTGGGAGGATGAATTTATACAGCATTAGGACCAGCTATAAGGCCCTGCAGGACAGCATTGGCAAAGCCAGCTCTGGATTTAGAGAAGAAAGGTAAATAGTAATGTTTGGTGAATGTATGAACTGAGCTCCAGGTAGCAGCTTCTAGAACGTCTCTGGTAGGAACACCTCTGAGAAAGGCTGTAGAAGTAGATGCAGCCCTGGTGGAATGATATTTAATCCCTTGGGGGATAGTTTTACCATGGTGCATATAGCAGAAACGAATACAATGGCTTATCCATTTGGAAATAGTCTGCTTTGAAATAGCCTTTCCCTCTGCCCCTGCAGCAAATGCCACCAGTAGTTGTTCAGATTTTCTTAAGAGATTTTGTCCTGTTTAAGTAGAATCTAAGTTGTCTGTGTACATCCAATGAATGCAGAATCTGCTCCCCCTTGTTCTGTGCATTGGGAAAGAAAGTTGGCAAATGAATGGTCTGATTAAGAGCCACATTGGATACCACCTTAGGCATGAAGGATGGACTGGTCCTGAGAGACACCCTGTCCGGATGAAAAATAATGAAAGGCTCCACTGCCATAAGAGCCTGTAATTCAGAAATCCTTCTAGCTGAAGTGACTGCTAAAAGGAAAGCTGTTTTCTAGGAGAGAAATTTTAAGTCTGCAGTAGCAGCTGGCTCGAAAGGAGGGAGAGTGAGTTTTTCCAATACAAAATTGAGGTGCCAGGCAGGGGTTGGAGCTCTCCTGGGTGGTCTTAAGTTTTTGGCCCCTCTGAGATACTGCTTTAGCAGAGGATGAGAGAAGAAGGGAGGTTCTGTGTTGTAATGCGCTGAAATGGCTGAGGCATGGATTTTTATGGAAGAAAAAGACAGGCCCTTGTGAAGCATCTCAGTTAAGCATTGTACAATCTGAGGACTATTGTGCACTGCTGTGCTTACTCCTAGTGATTGATTCCAGGCACAGAATCTTTTCCATTTGTCAGCATAAGATTTTCTAGTACTAGACCTTCTCGCCCCCAAAATGATATCCATCACAGATTTGCTGAGGGATGCTAAGGGTGAACTTAGGTGATTAGCCATGCTGCAAGATTCAAAGTTTGTAGCTGAGTGTGCAGAATTTGGTAGTTCTGCTGAGACAGTAAGTAAGGTGTCTGAGGCAGGTGCCACAGTGGAAGGTGTGGCACATTGCGCAGGAGTGGGTACCAGTGTTGGCGAGGCCAGTCTGGAGCAATCAGAATCATTTTTGGTTTGTCCTGTTTGACTTTTAGTAGGACTTTGGAGAGCAGAGGCAGAGAGGGACAAGCACAGACTGATAGGTTTTTCCAGATGAATGATAAAGCATCCACTTTCCAGGCTTTTTTGTGATGAGTTCTTGTGCAGAATTTGTCCAACTGATAGTTCTGGGGTGAGGCAAAAAGATCTATGTCTGGACTCCCCCATTTGCGTGTCAATATGTTGAAAATCCGTGGTTCCAGTTTCCATTCGTGTGGTTCCATAAGATTTCTACTTAGTTCATCTGCCAGAGTATTTAGCGTTCCTGGCAGGAATTGAGCTTGCAGATGTATTTGATAAATCAAGGCCATGTTCCACAATGCCATGGCTAGTTTGCGAAGGGGGTAGGAATGTGTACCCCCCTGCTTGTTTATGTACCACGACTGTGGTGTTGTCTGTCTTTATCAGTAGTTGTCTTGGATGAAGGTAGTCCTTGAAGGCTGTCAGTGCATTCTGTACAGCAAGCATCTCTTTCTGATTGATATGAAGATGCATTTGATTTGGGCTCCATTTGCCCTGAACGCATTTCCCTGCCTGATGCGCCCCCCCCCCCAAGCATAGTCCGATGCATCTGTAGTTAGGGTTTGGGTGGCAGGGGGTGGAGAGAATGGCAGCCCCTTGTTTTGGTGACAGGCCTCTGCCCACCATAGGAACTCTAGTTGCAGGCAAGGTATGATAGGAATCATTGTTTCCAGGCCGTGACAATGTTGACTCCATAAACTCTTTAGGTACCATTGAAGTTTCCTCATATGCAGTCTTGCATATGGAATTATAAGAATGCAGGAGGCCATGAATCCCAAGGCCTGCAGAATTTGTCTTGCAGATAGCTGGGTTTTAGTGGCCACCTGTATGAAGTAAGTCATCAATTGAATTTGCTTTTGTGGCGTAAGGTAAGCCATCTGGGCAGTTGTATTCAAGCTTGCATCCAGGAATGTAATTTTTTGAGAGGGTACCAGTTGTGATTTCTTTTTGTTTGTGGTGTACTCTAGACAAATTAGAACCCTTTTTTACAAATGCCAGATGCTTTAGAAGAGTGTCCTTGTTTTCTGCCTGAATTAGACAATCGTCCAGGTATGGATATATTTGAATATTTCTTTGCCTGCAAAATGCAATTACTGGAGCCAAACACTTTGTGAATACCCTGGGCGCAGTAGATAAGCCAAAGGGCAGTGCAGAGAATTGGTAATGCAAATAGCCTGCTTTGAAGCGGAGGTATCTTCTGCAAGATTCCCTGATTGTGATATGCAGGTAAGCCTCTTTTAAGTCTAGAGTTACCAACCAGGCATCTTTGCCTAGCATAGGAAGTAACTGTTGAAGAGTCAGCATCTTGAATTTTGGAATGTCCAGAAATGTGTTTAGAGTAGATAAGTCCAGAATTGGATGCCAAGATTTGTCTTTTCTGGGTACCAGGAAAAGTCTTGAATAGAAACCTTGTCCCTTTTCCTCTTCTGGTACTGATTGAATGTTCATGAGGGATGGTACTTGTTTCTGGGCTTCTGCCCACTGATTTGGGGGCAGGTCTGGCCATCCGTTTGGGATTGGCAACATGTGGAAATGAAACCTGTATCACTGGGATACCACATTTAAGACCCATTTATCCTGAGTTATAAGTTGCCATTTTTTTGCATGAAGAGCCAGTTTTCCCCCCAAAGGGGCGGCTAAAAGGTAAGTGCTTGGTAGGGAAGTCATTGAGACTGTTTACCATAGGGAGGTGCCTTGTTGTTTCCAGATTTGGAGGAGGAGGAGGCACCCCATTGTTTTGTTCTAAAAGTCCCTTGTGACTGAAACCTGGAGCCTTTGGAATGTCTGGGTTTGACATGAGTGGCTCTCTAAGGAACTGGAAAGGACCAGTTCTTATTAGGCCAGTGCCTACTAAATTTGGGAGGTTGCACCTGTAAGAAATATTTCACAGTTTGCATAGATTTAGCTTTATCTTCCATCTTTTTTAAAACTTCTTTCAACCTTATTACCAAAGAGACGGTCCTGTTGTAAAAGAGCATCCAACAAGTTTGCTTTAACATGATCAGGCAGAGCTTGCTCTTTGAGCCAAGCATGCCTTCTTAGCACAGAGCCAGTTACAGCAGCCCTGCAAGAGGCCTCCAAAGAATCAAAACCACACTGCAAAATATGTTTTCCAATTTGTTCAGCTGAATGCAATAAATCCTGTAAATCTTTATTTTCCACACAGTCAGGAATTAACATCATTTTCTGTTTAAGCAGTCCCATGATATGCTGCTGGTATTTAAGCATATGAAATTGACAGTTTAAAGCCCTGATTGCCAAGGTTGCAGAAGTGTAAACCTTCTTACCCCATCTATCCAGCTCCCTGGAATCTCTATCAGAAGGGGTAGGATTTTTAGCAGTAGATGCCTTAATGCCCTTGGGACCCTGAGAAATGGTTTCAGGATCTGCAATAGGATTTTTGAAAAATGAATTTGTGAGAGTCAGGAACCCTGTAGTATCTGTCTGGCTTACAAGGAGCCGGAGGCAGAGAATCAGGAGCCATACTTGATTCTGTAAAAATATCATCAACAATGTATAGGACAGGAGGAATAGCCAAAGGCCTATGTTGAGGAAGAAGAAGAAAATCCCCAAGTCTCTTTTTAGATTCAGAGAAATCCTGACTTTCCCAGTGAAAATGTTCCCGTAAGGAATGTAAAGTTTCCCCAAAAGAAAAATCCTCAGGGGGAGAAGCAGAAGGAATGGAATCTTCTGCATCAGAGTCTTCATAAGTAGGTATAGACAAATCCTGTTCATTAGAAGAGTCAGAAGAAATAGAATCCTGTTCAGAAGATTCATAATCAATGTCTTGCCTAGGCCTCTTAGCAGGGGGGAAGGGTTGGCTACACCTGATCAGGGTAATTAAATCTTCAGCCATTTTGATCATTTGTTTTTTAGGCATAGGGGGCCTGCACATGTGGCCCAAGCATCGGTTTTCTAGACATAGATGCAGATTCTGGCCTTAGTTTTGAAGATGGCATTGGTTTAATATACGAATCTGTAAGCCTGAAAACACCCTCAGAAGCCGGTGCCTGCACTGCGGCTCCGGACCCATCTAAGGTAGAGACATCCGCGGGTTCAATACTTAAAGCATCTTGCGGCATACCGGACTCTGAATGGGTCTCAGTAGAGGCCTGTGAATCAAAGGTAGCGGGTATCAGGGGCTGCAAAAGCGCCTCACTGAGTACCGGCGAACTAGCGAATGGCTTAGGAGAAGTGTTGTCGTCAGTTTTGGACCTCAACGGCCTGTCTCTGTCTTTTTCTTTGCGTTTTTTAGGTATTCTGGTAGTCAGATTACTAAACGACGACATTTCTGGATAGTTAAATCGTGAGCCAAAATATTTAGAAGCAAAAATATACCGACATTTAATAGTGCGTTGATTAAATCTAGCACAAAACCGACAGCAAGGTACGTTGTGGTCAGGGCCTAGGCAAGGAATACAGTACAAATGAAAATCCTTGAGGTATTTGCTTCCCACAAGTAATGCAACTATTAAGTTTTACTGACATTGGTAAGGAGCAAGAAAAAGTTTCCCCAATGGGGTACTTAGCTTTTTAGTTGAAGATTTCGGTTCTGAAACTCGAAAAAGAAAATTTCAGGAGTCGGCCAACCGGCACTTGCAAACTGCTTCTGCTTCAGGCAAGAAAGACTGATGTAATGGCGTCAGCTGCATGTTTTATACCCCAGACGACCTGACGTCATGGAAGAAGGGACAGCAACCGACGCAGGACCTAAGACTTTGTTAATCAGGCCGACTGAGGGCAACCTGCCAGCAGATTACCCAAATGTAATGGCTGCAACAGTGAAACACGAAGAACATCTTCTGTTTAATCAGTTTGAGGACATTCTGCTGGAATTTGAGCATATGGAAATGACAATTTAAGGCTCTTACAGCTAAAGTAGCTGAAGTGTATACCTTTTTGCCCATTCTGTCTAAAGCTCTGCTTTCCTTGTCAGCTGAGTTGGGATTTTTAGATGAGCTTGCCTTTGCTCCCTTAGAGCCTTGAGTAATGACTTCAGGGTCTGCAGTAGGGTTTTTGAAAATATATTTGTGAGTGTCTTGCACCCTGTAATATCTATCTGGTTTTCTGGGTGCTGGGGAGAGAATCTGGTGAAAGGGCAGATTCTAGAAAAACATCCTCCACTTAGGCAGAATGGCCAGAGGTTTATGCTGGGGCAGGTCAAGGAACTCTCTGAGTCTCCTCTTAGACTGAGGGTAATCCTGGGCCTCCCATTGAATGTGTTCTCTGAAGGAATTTAAGTTTCCCCAAAAGAAAGGTCCTCATGGGGGGAGGCAGATGGAATGGGATCATCAGCATCGGAGTCCTCAAATGCTGCAAAGGGCTGGTCTTCCATGTCTGACTCCTCAAGGACAGATTCTTCTGATTCCTAGTCAGACAGGGCCTCAGGGGAGGCATCCCTTTTTCTTTTGGCTGGGGTGGGAGGGTGGGGCTGGCTTCCCCTAATAAGAGTAATCAAGTGTTCTGCCATTCTGAGCAGTTGCTGTGACTAAGGATCAGGCTGACTAGGTGTAGTTCAATGGCTGGGTCCTTGGGGAGGGACCTTTTTGGGGGTAGTCTTAGGTTTTGGCCTGGACGGTTTGGTAGTCTTATACAAAGTGAGTTTAACCAGCGGCATTGTTGTGGGTCTGAGTCTGGCTTCAGTAGTTGGAGGAGTCTCAGCGTAAGCTGGTGCCTGCAAAGCGGCTTTGGACCTGACCGCGTGAGAATGAGGTGACATACTGGCAGAGAGAGGTGGATCCGACGGCATAACAGACTCCGAACGCATCTCGGTAGAGGCTTGCAATGGTTCCTCGGCTGGCGTCGGGGGCTATCAAGGTGACTCACTGAGTTCAGCTGTAGCACTGAGTTGAAAAAATACCAGACTTTTGTCCTGAGTCGTCAGAGGGCCTAACTTTCAGAGGCCCATCTTTTTCCTTGCCTTTCTTTTTTCTAGGTAAGTCAGTAGCCGGTTGAGAGTCCGATGCCATATCACATTAAGAAAAAGACTCGCTAAAATGCCTAGTTACAATTTCAGCTCATCTTCATATGGTTTTAGCATTAAACAAGGCACAGAACTGACACCCGGGGATGTGGTGGTCTTTGCCAAAACAAGTGACGCAGAGATAATGGAAGTCTTGGTGTGGGATCTGCTTTCCACAACTGAGACACTTACTGTCTTTTTTTGACATCAGTTAAAAGCAAGAAAATGTTCCCCAACAGAGTACTTAGCTTTAGATGGTTTTCCTCATTCTGGCAACGGCCGACCAACGCACTGGCAAATCTGCTTCTGCTTCGGGTTCCACATCAAGAGAGACTGATGTAATAGCATCGGTTGTCATCCTTTTTAGCCTTGATGACCTGACATCAGCCACAGACTCAGAACAGCTGATGCAGGAGGGAAATCCTTTTCTCTGGTATTCAGCCTGGCCGAGGGCTACCCGGCAGGGATAACCTGCAAGTGATGGCTGCAACAATGAAACATGAAGAACATCCTAGAGTCCAAGCTCTCTCCTCCTCAAGCCAGTATATCTGGCACTGAAAAGGTTGTCAACACAATCACTACACCTCAATCACCATCCACACCTACACAGCAATATGCAGAGGTCCTCCACATAAACATACCCAAACAAAGGAGACCTCTGAGGCAAAAACACACGTGATCTCCACAGTCCTCCACACCACATATCATGCATAGTCCACACACCTGTGCCTCATAACCACTAAGGATTCACCATAAACCCAACATATCAGTTATAGGAGACTCCATTGTGAGACACAAAAATGTCCTTCTCTCCAGGCTGGATAAGGAGAAAGTCACGGTTAGTTGTCTCTGTCAGGTGCCAGAATCCACCATATCACATATGCACTCAAGTCTTTCAACAACAAGTACTGTTATGACTCTGTCATAGTCCATGTTGGCGTGAATGACTTGAGATGTACCTCTCTGGACTATATGAACAGAGACATGATTGAGCTCACTGATTATCTGTCCCAGGCAGGTATGTCCCTAGCCTTAAGCAGCATTCTGCTGTCACCCAGAATGATGCCCCAATACAAACAGAAAAGGATTGACTTTAACAACTTGCTTAGTTTCTGGTGTCATTCCAGGGGGATCCAGTACCTGACAGCCTGGGAAGATATGATCAACAGACCATGATGCTTTGCCAGAGATGGCCTGCACCTGTCTCACCTGGGCTTCAGGCTTCTGGCAAAGGCTCTTGCCTCCCCTATAGTGCCTTTTTTACGAAAAGTGATGAGGTTAAAAGTACCAACATAAAATTTTCAACAAAACACTAATTAAAGGTAAGTCTGCTAAATGCTAGGAGTCTAAACATGAAACTGCACTCATTGCAAGCATTCCTAACCCTAGAAAATGCTGACATCTGTGCAGCTCCAGATACTTGGTTCAAAGCTGTGGAGAGCACCCTAGCATTACCTGGTTATTCATCCTATCATACATTCAGACCCCAAACTGTGGGCAGTAAAGCCAAAGGAGGTGAAGTTTCAATATACATTAAAGACATAGACACCTCCAGGCTGGTCAAATAGTATGACGCACAGGAGACACTCCAGGTGCAGTTAACCATTGACAAGATCCCTATCCAAATCATAGCTAGCTACCAGCCATCAAATCTGACTCAAGATGCCCAATCCGCCTATTTGGACCTGTTCGAATCTATCAAGATTCAACCCTTTATCCTGATACTGGGTGACTTTAACTTCCCAAACATAGACTGGAAGAACTAATCATGCCAGAACACAAATGCCCAGAGATTCCTTAATTTTGTTAAAGCAAATGCCTTGGAACAGATAGTCATTTCCCCGACAAGTGGTGATAAAATCTTGGACTTGGTATTAACCAACATGAGTAACCACTGCAGCATCCCTATAGTATCTTCCTCCCTGGTAAGATCCGACTACAAAGTGGTCACTTTCAAATTCACCATCTCCCCAAACCCCCTCCTAGCTAGGATCAGACATAAAAAACTTCTCCAAAGCTGATTACATCCTCCTGAGGGGTGGTATAAACAGCTTCACAGCCTCCTCCCCCTCTGTAGGAACTGGCAGCAATATCCAAAACTACACCAGAGCACTATATGAGCATTTATATAGATGCATGAAATCAGGAATATCCAACAGGACTAAATCATCCTCCGCAAGGAAGAGTAAACCTGTCTGGTGGACATCTGCAATAAACAAACTCTATAACAAAAGGAAAACATTGCTGTCCAAGACCAAGAAGGAGCAGGTGCTCAACTGGAAGCAATGTTCCCCTAGCCTGAGCAAGCAAATAAGAGCACTAGTGAAATCCTCCAAAGCAAACTTCGAGTCCAAATTGGTCACATCTACCAGAGACAATCATAAGGCCTTCTTCACATATGTCTGCAACCTCAAAGGCAGCACCCAGATCTGTTCAGAACTGCTGGTCAAGGACACCACATATACAAATGCCATAAATATAGCAAACTTGCTGACTGACCGATTCAGCAAAAACTTTACCCATCTGTCCCCCCCATAAGTAAATCAGGACATCTCCAGTACCTGCCCCCTTCCCCTTATATCTAGGAAGCAAGTTATCACTGCTCTCTCAAAGGCAAAAAATACAGCCTCCATGGGACCCAATAACATCCCAGGCAGCATCCTACGTGAACTCAGGCAGGAACTTGCATCACCATTAGGCACCCTATTCAACCAAAGCCTGAGTACTGGCTTCATCCTAGCTGAGTAGAGGACAGACACTTTCTTCCCTTTACACAAAGGTGGAGCATAAATCGATCCAGGAAATTATAGACCCATCAGTCTACCTAGCCTGATCTGCAAGGCCATGGAACGGATTATCATGGACCTCATTAAAAAAGACACTGGCAACCTCCAACACTTGATCCCACACAGTTTGGCTTCATTAAGGGGAGGTCATGTCCGCTAAACGTGGTCAACTTCTTTGAGACAGTCACCAAAGCCATGGACGAGGGGAAGACTGTGCATAGGTTCATAGGTTCATAGATTAGTACTAGGCTAACTACCCTTGTGGGCCACTTCAAGCCTAGCCAATTACCCCATGTGAGAATCAAACCCTGCACCTTGTGTCTGTAAGGTAAACACCTTAACCATTATGCCATCCTCCCACCTACCTTGACCTGGCCAAAGCCTTTGACACTATTCCCCACTCGGGCATAATAGATAAACTCTCTTAACTAGGCATCAATCCATATGTTACCAGATGGATAGCAAACTGGCTCACTGACAGAACCCACACAGTCAAAATAGGGGAAGCCACCTCAAGCAGCAGACCTGTAACAAGCAGCATAACCCAGGGTTCAGTCTTGGGGCCTCTGTTATTTGGGATAAACTTTTCTGAAAAGCAGGCCAAAACCAGTGGGCTATGGCTGACAAAGTTTTCAGATGACTGCAAGTTGGGCACTGTCATTAATTTCCCTAGTGATGTGGACATCCTCCAGGAGGGTCTCACTCAAACAAATGACTGGTGCCAGAAACATGACCTCAAACTGAATACCAAAAAATGCATCATCATCCCCTTTGGGGAGAGTGATCACATTAATAACAACTTCCTAAGCACTCAGGCTGATAGCAACCTGACATTTGACCACCATGTTGCTTCCGTTGTATGGAAATCCTTCTACATGGCCCACCTCATAAGTAAGGGTATCTCATCCAGGAACAAGGAAGTCATAACATCTCTGTATTCTTCCCTTATAAGGTCCATTATTGACTACAATGCACCTTTCGGCATGTACCTCGCAAAGCACCTGCAGCAGCTGGAGAGATCACAGAGGTTCCACACCAGGAGAATCCAGGGCGTCAAACATCTACCCTACACAGATAGGCTAAAAGCCCTGTCCCTCTACTCCATTTCATACAGAGTCTTCAGAGGTGACCTCTGTCTGGCATACAAGGCGATCATGGACCCCACCTTGATGGGACTGCAGCACATCCGCAAGTCAAGCTCCACTGAAGTAACCCACGTGAGTGGCCTCAGTCTGGTCTGGGACATCAACAGGCCTTGCTGGTGGGACAGATTTGTGTCCCAGAGACTTCCCCACCTATGGAATAGACTCCCTCTCCACATCAAGCAGAGTACCTCATTAACCCTTTTTAAGCCAACCTGGATAACTGGATGGGGAACAGAAAATACACCCCTAGGATTCCACCCATGTCCCTCCTGGACAGAGGCATTGGGTGTTGATTTGTCTAAACATGGGTTAAGGGTCAAGGGCCAATAGCCTAGTAACTTCCTATGATCATATGAAGTTTCACATTTATTGTGAGAAGGTCTACATGTTTCTTCTGAGTGTGGAAACCCACAGCATGAATAAGAGGCTTCCTTGTCCAACTCTTTGAGCTTTATTGACAATACAAATGTAAAATAATCTTTCTGATGGTGATTTCTAGTGGTGTCATTAAACCCTCTTTCTGATAGTGATTTCTAGTGGTGTCATTAAACCTTCTTTCTGATGGTGATTTCTAGTGGTGTCATTAAACCCTCTTTCTGATGGTGATTTCTAGTGGTGTCATTAAACCCTCTTTCTGATGGTGATTTCTAGTGGTGTCATTAAACCCTTCTGCAAAGAGAACATATATCCATCCTCCATCCATCCATCCTCAACCCCACTTCCCATTTTGCAGATGGGGTCAGGGTGTCACTTCAACAGTGACAATCACTGTTGATATGTCAGAAGTGCCCAAACAAATGAAGCACTTCAGGTGTTTTCCATATGAGAGATTTGTTTTTCACAGGAGTACTTATTCTGAGAAGTCATGACTGCAACATGGGTGAACACTCATATCAGAAACTGACCGAAAAAGAAAATGGAAGATTACAGTTGAACAGAAAAGGAAGGTAGCAGAAAGGGAGCTGACCAAAAGGGGGTATCAAAAGAAGCTATATAAAGTAAATGTTTCCTCACAAATGTGTGCTGTGGAAATTATTGGTGTGATTAGCAGCATGGGAAAGTTGTCTCTCCTAATGACAGTGGTATAGGCCTTAAACATTCCTGCCGAAATCAGATGAGTCAGATATACAGTAGCCTATGATCAAAACTGCTATACAACGGGGATCAGAAATGACCCAGTACTGCCAGATATGTGTGAATTACTTTTTCGACCTAGAGGTAATAACATGAGCTTTTAAACATGACTCAAAAATGGTAATTTAATCCAAGTTATTTTCTTGAGTGCCGTCTATAACACGAGGTACACTTTAGCAAAGTTAAAATTAATTCTGTTACCCAAAACGTTGTATGATGGCCTGACATCAATAAAGGATCTTGAATCAGTATCTGAAAACGTTAGAGACATTTAAAGAGTTCAAAATGCACCACAACTAAGATCACTACAGCAGTGGTACAGCCGTTTGTGCCACGGCAATTAATTCATAGTTTGTGGGGCTTTTTTGTGGACTCAACATTCCTATGTTGTACTGCATGCACATTCTAAGTGGATTGGAGGATCAGGACTAAGGATAATGTAAAAAATTAACATCCTGTGCAAACTGGGAATGATAACGGCCCATGGTTTACATCAGTAGAACTCAAAGCATTAATAAAGTCAAATGGAATTAAGCATTTTTATTTTTGTACTTCACCACTCAGCCATGACTGGTCTAACGGAAAGATTTGTGCAAACATTCAAGAGAAGCTTTGAAAGTTTCATCTGGTAGCTGGCTTACAGGATTAAGAAGTTATTAATGAGCTGTTTCTTATGGTCCAGCGGGTCAAGGTTTGATTCCCTCGGTCTCCAGTTTCTGTGTGACTCTTGAGCAAGTCTCTTAATTAGACAGCGTTCCCAGGCTAAATCCGGAAAAGATCCATGGAGATTAGTGCTCTATCCCCAAAAAACAAACAGAAATAAAGTAAATGAATAGATAAAATGAAAGACATAATCCCTAGTAGCAAGTTCCTGCAACACAAGGCAACTGTAATACCACACTAGCAAGTATCAACCATTAATAATACACACAGTATTTTTCTTGCTAAATCCAAAAGACAGCTTCTTGTAAAATCCCACCACATGTTTATTGTAAGCGCTTTTGTGCAAGTCCGATGCCTGACAAATTACATTCCCGAAACATCCCTCCTTATACTACAGCCATAATACTATTAATTAAACAATTACTCACAATTATTTAAAGATATACTCAACCAAAAAATCTAAATTATATATAAAACATTTAAATATTAAGTATAAAATATAAACAGTTTTATGTTACATTAAACCTACAGTGCTCATTTCTAAAAAACTGAACATTCATAAACACCATAAATAAATATTATTCTCACTTTAAAATATATTTCATAAAAATAAGTTATTACATATTTTGCATCAAATTAAATTTAAAGAATAAAAATCAAACTCTTCACCATTACAGTCGTCATTAACTATTTAGAAATTGGAAATATGTATATACATATAAACACGCACTATGTCTCACCTACATTTAATAGAACTGTATTCATTAAGGTCTGGGTGCATATAAGCATTAGTGTTGATTTGCCATATAATCTCTCTTTCTTCAAGAATTAGCTGCCAAGGTCCACCTCTGATGTCGTTACACACACAGCAATGACATATTTATATTTATGTGATGGATATTCTAAAATATGCCTAGCTAGGGCATGTGTGGTAGTACCTTTACTAATGTGGTATTGATGTTCGTAAATTCTTTGCTTAAGGGCTCGCTCTGTTTTTCCAACATAGTAACTGGAACACAGCTGGCATATTGCACTATATACCACACATGCTGTGTCACAGTTAAATCTACCATGAATCTGATATTCCCTTTCTTTTATGGTAAACTTACTCCCTGACAGAATATATTGGCACTGCTGGCATCTTCCACATTTATTCATGGCCCAGCTATTATGTATACTCTTAGTCTTATGTTTGCATTCAAGTATTGCTTTTAAATTAAGGCCTCTTCTGTATACTACATATGGGCTATTACCTACCCTTTTCCTAATAGTAGAATCTTTTTGTAGCAAAGTCCAATTCTTACTCAGAACCTGTTTAATTGCATTTGCATCAAAAGAAAAAGTAGTTATACAGCTTATTCTATTTTCTTGCTGGGTGGGCCTACCTAACCCATCTATCTCCAGCAAATCTCCTTGGCCTGAGAATCCTTTGCATAAAATGGGTTTAAAATGTCCATTATTTCTTTTTATTTCTACTTCTTCTATATTTTAAGTAATGTCACCTCTACCACCAATAAATCAGTTGGTGGCCTTACAACACTCGTTCAATGTTTACTAGAACGGGGGGATGGTCTAACTAAGAAAATGGAAGAGGGGAATCCCTGTCCAGTGAATTCAACGCTGAATATGGCTGAAATCGGCTTTAACACCACAAAGGTAAGCAGAAACTCTCTTACATGCGCATCGGTTTCTGCTTTACCCGGTAATAACGGCGAGAACAGTAATTCAGTTCCAAGACTTAACTTAAATAATAATGAAGGCAACAGAGAGGTGCATACGAACAGTTATGGGTCACAACAACCGTTACAGACTATTTAAAAGTACCACAATTTTTTGATGGTAACAGTACTGGTTTGCATAGCAATGGCACACAAGATAACAACAACAACTCATCTAACAATATTATTACTAAGCTGAAATTGTTGCATCAGAAACTGTTGAAATGTCATAAGCTACAGCTTGAAATAGCTTACTTTCAAGAATGTTTAATGAAGAAAACAGTTCCTAAGGGTTTGCTTCAGTGGCGGTACCCTGTAGGCTTAATCAATAAATCCAAGTTCCATGGCGAACTTTTATCCCTTTTTGACCAACAGAGTTTTGAATTCTTGGATATACTCATAAAAAACTATAAGTTACAAGTGGAACAGTTGCAGATTGAATTAGAAGTACTTGAGCAGGACATAACAACAGATACGGACTTCTTACAATATTTTCTCAATTATAGACCATGTAATAAACAGGTCTGTTGAAGTAAAGAAGAAAAAAATCATAAGGGACATGAATGACTTTTCCAGTGGGGTAGCTTATCCCATTCCGAATAGTCACGCCATGAAAGCAGACTTTCAAGGGACTACAAATGTCGCTATGGTAACTGAAGGGAGAAAACGCACACCAGATGACTCTGTACAACAGAGCGACGAGGAAGAACAAAGTCAAACACCTTTTCCAAGGTGTAGTGAGAGAATACGCTCCAATCAACAACAAAATAATCAAAATGGACACGAACAGGCGAATTCTAGCCGGGATTTTTACAGGGGCAGGAATTATGGGAACCAGAATCAAACACAGAAGAACAAGAATCAAAAACGTAGGAACAGGAACCAGAACCGCAAGAAGAGATAAATGCTACAATTATGAGATTATAACTAACTCAGCAGCAGATTTTAAAGTGTACAATTTTTCTTCAGTGTGTGTTAGCACAGAGATGGTGGATACTTTAGCAAGGTAACTTACTTTTGTTCCAGATCGGAGGGCTGATTTGGCTAAAACCATCATTCATTTAAAACTGTATATTAGAAAAATGAACTTAGCAGTTTTATTTGCAAACAATTCTTCATTAAAACAATGACCTAAGAGTTTCTAGTACTTTTAATCCACCAGTCCATGAAACTCTCATGACATTTGAACGCATATGTGAAATGGACATTAAAAATGTTTTAAGCAAAAAACATATGCACAATTTTAACATGTCAGAAGAAGAATTTTAATTTCTTAAAATGTTGAAGGCATGTAAAGTTAGGATCGTGAAGCCTGATAAAGGCGGTGGTCTTATCTTTACGGATGAAGACGATTATACCAATAAAATGTTTAATGTACTTCAGTGTGATAGATATATCAAAGTTAGTATCATTGAAGTTAATATTGCATAGAAACGAGTCAAAGGTGTGCTAAATGACCTCTTGTTGGAAAACAGCATAGCTGTAAGCACATATTATTACTTAACTATGCCAGCACCGCTAACACCAGTACTGTTTGGTTCCCCGAAAATACACAAGGACTTGGCAAATCCACCCTTTAGGCCAATCGTGGATGGCAGGAAATCTATAACATATGCCTGTGCAAAATTCATTGATATCAAACTCAAACCCACAATTAGTAATGAACCACAGATATGCAAAGATTCGTGGGATTTCTTAAAGAACATTAATAGCCTGGAATTTTGTAATGATTTTAATTTCTTAACTGTAGACATAGTGGCTTTATACACAGTTATACATCCAAAAGACAGGATTAGAATGGGTAAAAGAATTGCTTATTTTACATAGGGTAGAACATAATGAAATCAATTTAATTGAAACACTGCTTGATGTAGTTTTAAGTAACAACTTTATGCTATTTGACAAACAGCTTTACCTGCAAAAAACAACAGGGGTGGTGATAGGGCCCCCCTGTGGCGGTGCTTTTGCTAACTGTGTAATGGCTTTCTGGGAAAGGCAGTTTCTATTTAACAACTCTATGTTTAAAGAAAATGTGGCCTGGTACACTAGATACCAGGATATGTTTTTCATATGGAAAGGAAAAAAAATTCTGCAACTGAATTTATAGCAAACATTTCAGAATATGCACAGTTTCTTAGATTTACATATCACTTTGATTGCGATGTCATCAACTTTTTAGATGTGAGGCTTGCCAAGGATAGAACTTTTAATAGATATAAGGCAACTATATTTAGAAAGCCTACCTATTCTAATGCATTTTTTATTTCAGCAGCAGCCATACTTACCAACGAAAAAGAGCGGTGGTAAAAGGCCAATTAGTACGGGCATCTAGGATGGTCTCCTCGGATGATGATTTCCTGCAGGAATGCATGAATTTGAAGGGTATGTTTGTTAAAAGACGTTATTCTATAGTGCTTTTCGAGCAAATTTTCGAAAAAGTACAAATAAAAAGAAATAATGGATATTTTAAACCCATTTTATGCAAAGGATTCTCAGACCAAGGAGATTTGCTGGAGATAGATGGGGTAGGTAGGGCTACCCAGCAAGAAAATAGAATAAGCTGTATAACTACTTTTTCTATTGATGCAAATGCAATTAAACAGGTTCTGTATAAGAACTGGGCTTTGCTACAAGAAGATTCTACTATTAGGAAAAGGGTATGTAATAGCCCACATGTAGTATACAGAAGAGGCCTTAATTTAAAAGCAATACTTGAATGCAAACATAAGACTAAGAGTATACATAATAGCTGGGCCATGAATAAATGTGGAAGATGCCAACAGTGCCAATATAATCTGGCAGGGAGTAAGTTTACCATAAAAGAAAGGGAATATCAGATTCATGGTAGATTTAACTGTGACACAGCATGTGTGGTATATAGTGCAATATGCCAGCTGTGTTCCAGTTACTATGTTGGAAAAACAGAGCGAGCCCTAAAGCAAAGAATTTACGAACATCAATATCACATTAGTAAAGGTACGACCACAAATGCCCTAGCTAGGCATATTTTAAAATATCCATCACATAAATATAAATATGTCATTGCTGTGTGTGTAAAGACATCAGAGGTGGACCTTGGCAGCTAATTCTTGAAGAAAGAGAGATTATACGGAAAATCAACACTAATGCTTATATGCACCCAGGCCTTAATGAATACAGTTCTATTAAATGTATTTTAAAATTAAAAGCTCTGGATAGGTGAAACATATTGTGTGGATATATATATATATATATATATATATATATATATATATATATATATATATGGGTCTACCTGAGATGGTCGACAAGCCACTTGATCGACTTTCATTTGGTCAACAATTCATTTGGTCGACAGGCAGATTTGCCCCCCTCCCCAATGTTGTGTGACCCTGGAGTTGATATATATAGTTGGGGGGTGTGGGGGACACAGCCCCCCCACATAAAACTGCTTGTCGACCAAATGAACTGTCGACCAAATGAAAGTCGATCAAATGGCTTGTCGACCATGTGATAGGGATCCATATATATATATATATATATATATATATATATGTACATAGATATATATACATATATATATATATATATATATATATATATGGGTCTACCTGAGATGGTCGACAAGCCACTTGATCGACTTTCATTTGGTCGACAGGCAGATTTGCCCCCCTCCCCAATGTTGTGTGACCCTGGAGTTGATATATATAGTTGGGGGGTGTGGGGGACACAGCCCCCCCACATAAAACTGCTTGTCGACCATGTGATAGGGATCCATATATATATGTGTGCATATATATATATATATATATATATATATATATATATATATATATATATATATATACACATATTTCCAATTTCTAAATAGTTAACGATGACTGTAATGGTGAAGTTTGATTTTTATTCTTTAAATTTAATTTAGGTTCATAGGTTGGTACTAGGCTATTGGCCCTAGGGCCTATACAAGCCTAGCCATAACAATTCCCTGGATATTTTCTTCCCACATTATTTACTTCCCTAGACCCTTGTCTAGCAGGGTGACTGACGTGATCCCCAGGGTGAATTTCCTATCTCCCATCCAGTCATCAAGGTTCCTTTTGAAGAGCGCCAAGGAGGTGCTCTGCTTGACATGTATGGGCAGTCTATTCCAGGGTCTGGGGAGTCTCTGGGTCAGGAACCTATCCCTCCAGCATGTTTGGTTTATTGTGATGACAAGGTTTAGATCCCTGGAGCGTGTGGCTCTGAGGGATTGGGATTTCTTTAAGTGTAGCATGTCCAACAGCTCTGGGTTTGACATGGCATTGTATGTTAAGCAGAGATTGCCTCTGAGTAGACAATATGCCACAGAGTATAGCTGGAGTTTTTTAAGGTGGTCAGCATAGGGCATCTGCTTTAGGCCTGTGATTCTTTTAGTGAGGTATTTCTGCGAACTTTCCAGTTGCTGCAGATGTCTTGAGAGGTACATACCAAATGGGGCGTTGTATTCTATAATGGGTCTAATGATTTCATGCAAAACATGTAATAACTTATTTTTATGAGATATATTTTAAAGTGAGAATAATATCTATTTAAGGTGTTTATGAATATTCAGTTTTTTAGAAATGAGCGATATAGGTTTAATGTAGCATAAAACTGTTTATATTTAAATGTTTTATATAAAATTTAAATGAATTATATATAATTTAGATTTTTTGGTGGAGTAAATCTTTAAATAATTGTGATTAATTATTTAATTAATTGTATTATGGCTGTAATATAAGGAGGGGTGTTTTGGGAATATAATTTGTCTGAAGAAGTGCAGGCATCGGACTTGCACGAAAGCGCTTAACAATAAACGTGTGGTGGGATTTTACAACAAGCTGTCATTTGGATTTAGTATTTTTCTTGAACAAAATTTTATATTACACGTGTAACTCTGGGATGACATGATTGACAGACCTCGATACTTTACCAGACATGGCCTGCATCTGTCACCCCTGGGCTTCTGGATACTGGCCAAGACTCTTGCCACCCCTATAGTGCCTTTTTTAGGTGGTGTTCCAAAGAACAAATTACCACCATAACAGCTACAAACAAATGCAATCTAAGGGACATGCTGCTCAACACTAGAAGTCTAAATCAAAATGCACTCACTCAAAGCATTCCTTAAAATGGAGAACATCGATTTTTATGCTATAACAGAGACCTGGTTCAAGGTAGCAGAAAGCATCCCATGCTTACCAGGCTATGACTCACTCCACACCTTTCGGCCCCAGAACTTGGACCGAAGCTCCAAAGGTGGTGGTGTTTCCATATTCATAAAGGATGTGCACACCTCCAGACTAGCAGCCCAACATAACTCATCTGAGATACTTTAGGTGCAGCTAACATTGGGTAAGACAGCGATTCAGGTTGTAGCCTGCTATAGGTCCCCAACCATGTCCCAAGACTCACACTCCATGTTCCTAAGCACCCTGGAGAACATTAGGGTCCAACCTAACACTCTCATACTGGGCAACTTCAACTACCCTTCCATTAACTGGGAAAACTACTCATGTACCAATACACTTGGCCAACGTTTCCTGGAATTCATTAATTCCAATGCCCTGGACCAGCTCGTTCTTACCCTCACTAGAGGTAGCAACATCCTTGACCCGGTTATTACTAACATGGGTGACCGTTGCTCTACACCAATAGTCAACTCCTCCCTGGTTAGATCCAACCACAAACTAATCACCTTGGAAATCCACATCCCTCCCAACCCCCCCCCCCCCCCCAAAGGTAACCACTATGAAAAACTTCTCCAAAGCTAACTTTGGGCTCCTAAAAACAGAGGTGGCTAACTTCATGGCACCCATGCAAATGGAGATCAGTTGCATGACTGCCAATTCATACACAAATGCACTGTACGAAGATGTATACAAATGTATGGATCTCACCATACCCATGGTGGTCGCCTGCCATAAACAAACTCTACAACAAAAGGAGGAAACTGATGCAGAATAATGTGAAGTGCCTAAGACTGGAAAAACTCCCTTATCAGCCTCAAGAAACAGTTGAGATCCCTCATCAAATCCTCTAAAGCTAGCTATGAAAACAGAATTGCAGCAGATAGTAAAGAAAACTATAAGGCCTTCTATAGTTATGTAAAGAATCTCCACGGCAATACCCAGATTCCTCTGAGCTACTGCATAATGGTACCTCCTATACTGAGCCAACAGATATTGCAAATATACTGGCCGACAGATTCAGTGCCAGCTTTACCCCTCCCCCCACAAAGGGACCAGTCACAATACCAGTAGATTGCCAGGCATCCAGTATTACTGTTGCACAGGTTAAAACAGCACTGTCCAAGGCCAAGAATACAGCTTCTATGGGACCTGACAATATCCCTGGCTGTGTTCTACATGACCTACAGAGGGAACTGGCACCTCAACTGTGTGCCCTGTTCAATCACAGTCTCACTTCAGGCTTTGTCCCTACCGAATGGCACACTGCTAAAGTCATCCCTCTCCACAAAGGAGGAGCGACTACAGACCCTGGGAACTATTGCCCCATAAGCCTGATGAGTCTGACATGCAAAGCTATGGTACACATCATCATGGACCTAATAAACAAGGATATAGGGAATCTCCAAACTCTGGATCCTATACAGTTTGGTTTTGTGAAGGATAGATCATGCCTGCTTAACTTGGTCAACTTCTTTGAGTCAGTCACCAGAGCTGTAGATGAAGGCAAGGTGGTTCATGCAGCCTACCTTGATCTAGCCAAGACCTTTGATACCATTCCCCACTCTGGAATCGTAGAAAAACTCACTAAGCTAGGCATCAACCCCAATATTACTAGGTGAGCTGCAAACTGGCTTACAGGTAGAATACACAGTGTGAAAGTAGCTGACTCCAAGTCAGACTGCCGACAAGTCATGACAGGAGTCCCACAACGTTCGGTCCTAGGTCTTCTCCTGTTTGGTATCTACTTCTCTGAAGTCCAGGCCAACATGAAGGGACTCAAGCTGACAAAGTTCACAGATGATTACAAGTTGGGAGCTATTATTAACTCCCCGAGTGATGTTGACATCCTACATAAAGGCCTCCCTGAGACCAACGACTGGTGTCAGAACCATGGTTTTAAGCTCAATGTCAAAAAATGTGTTGTCATCCCCTTTGGGAAAAACTCAGTTCCCATGAATTACCACATCAATGGCAGTCCACTGAACACAAAAGGCATTATAAGGGATCTGGGAACACATGTTGACAGCAACCTCTCTTCTGACCACCACATTGCCACTGTGGTCAGAAGGTCCTTCTATGTGGCACATCTCATTACTAAGGGTTTTGCATCCAGAAAGAAAGAGGTTATTGTCGCGCTCTACTTTTCCCTCATTAGGCCAATCATTGAGTACAATGCCCCATTTGGCATGTACCTCACTAAACACGTGCAACAACTAAAGAGGCCGCAAAACTACCTCACAAAGAGGATCCTAGGCCTTAAACATTTGTCCTATATGGACAGACTAAAAAAACTCCAACGATTCTCTGTCTCATATCGCCTACTTAGAGGCAATCTCTGTTTGACTTACAAAGCCATGTCTGACCCAGCTCTGTTAGAAATGTTACAGCTAAACAAATCCCATTCCCTACGCAGCACATGCTCCAGAGACCTCAACCTCATTACCACAATCAACAGAACATGCTGGAGGGACAGGTTCATAACCCAGAGACTGCCCATGCTATGGAACAGACTTCCCATACATGTCAAGCAGAGCACCTCACTGGCCATCTTCAAGAGAAATCTTGATGAGTGAATGGGAAATAGAAAATTCACCTCAGGGATCACTCCAGTGGCTTTACTCGACAGAGGCACTGGGAACTAAAGTCGGGTGGCACGATGCCAGGGTAATGCTATGGGCTAAGCTTATAAAGGCCCCAGGACCATTAGCCTAGTACACACCTATGAACAGTGAAACAAGATGTAAAAAGATAGCTGAATTAAAAAAAAACACAACTTCAGCTTTTGTTATGATATGAAGAAATGTAATCAAAAGTATTGAACAAGGGCCACAAAACTAGCAAACAACAACTGGATCAAACGATTTCAATAATTAAGCCATAAAAATATACTGTAGATGTGGGGCATAACATGGAGAACATATGTAAACCAGTTCAACAAAGCTTAACAGAAGCCAGAGCTAGCCTGCAAGACAACCAAGCTTGAACAAACTACTGGCTGAAGAAGATGATTCGCTGACTGCTGTCATCTACACTTGGCGGCAGAAACAACCAATCAAATCATGTCACATGATGGATGCATTACCATATCTTCTAAAGAAGGATGGGTAACCCCAACAATTTTCAGATTGAAATGACTGACAACTTCTGCACCTCAGAATAGACAACAGACCATAATTTGACCAGAAAAAGATGAACAGGAATGGTAGGGTGAACTATTAAACCTGATACTCAGAACTATAGTCTCAGAAAATCAAACTCGGAATTCACAGATTTTTATGTGCCATAATATATCACAAACAACAGCCAGTACTGTGCCTGTGTCCACTAGCATGAAAAACAGAAAAAATATCTACAGGGCAAATACCCAATCATACCTTACAGTTTTGTACACAGAGTAAGATAAGCAAATTGTCTGAATACTCAGTGTGAGAAAATTGTGGACCAAGATAAGTGTAACCTTTCTTGTGATTTCTTCGGCTGTACCACACTGTACTCACAAATAAGTTGATTTACTTCTACTAGTGCTGTGATAATTTTCTCTCTTACTTCCCACCCTGACACAGATTCTACTCTTTTAAATGAAATGCAGTCAGCTAAAATTAGCAGAAACATTAGAATTTAAGCCAAGTTGATGCTGGAGTGGCAGAACTAAGTCCACAATTGGTCTTGCAGTTGGCAGGCAGGATTAAGAATTTGGGCTGTTAGTGAGTTACTGATGTGGTACTGGTGGGATTCCTTCAGCTTTATTTGCCTGATGCATAACCTTAAGCAAGTGACTTCACCAGACAGTGCTTCAGGGCAACCGGGAATTTGGCTGGACTCTCTCATTTTCTTCCAGCCTGCAAGCCTAATAACTACCCATAACCCTATTAGCAATAACCACCTATGTTAGAAACACAGCAGCCTTCTAAAATTGAGGGACAAGAAATCAAACTTGTGCCTATTAGAGATCACCACAATGCGTCATCTGCTACTCCAAATATTTTCTTCTGTTTAAAAGTACCTACATAGCTCTTCTGAACTTGCTGGCATGTTACACGTTACTATAACACAGAAAGAAAAGTGCTTGTATCGTTCAGGGCTGCCTGTATGAATCTTGGTGAATCGCCTAAGATGCGAAAATGTGTCTTTATATGTTTAGAGGACCAGTCTGTAGAAATCAGCTTCTTGACTACTTTTCAAGTGTAAAGTCAATGAGATTTCTAATGGTTACGTTCAGGTCTCCAGTTCTGAACTCCCTCACTGATTACCCTTAATAGGAAGTGACTGCCAGGGACATATCTATGTGCATCAGGCAGTGACTGGCTTTTAGTTTTTTGAACTTCTGTTCTTTCCATCACTATATGATCATGCATTTGGTATACACAAGTAAAGGAGCAATGTGGAGGGGGCCCTCATATAAAAAATGCTTTTTAAAAATGTGTCGCTGAGTTAAAGGTTTAATAACTGCTTTTCCTACTTAACATACAAATAACACTATGCAAATGATCACAGGAACCACATGGTTAAAACTTTGTGTGTCTGTAACACAATGAGACACAAATGAAGCATATAAATTACCTCTCATTTCATGATGATCACACATTCTGGCATTGTTAGTGTAAAACTTGCTTTTATTCTGATCGCATATAAGCATCTCTTTTGTGGGAGTCTTGGTTCAATAATCCAGAGTTTAACATCATTTGGCGATGACACTAGACAGAGATTTTGCTAACATCTGAAGTCATACTTGATAAGACAAGCAAAATTAAGTATCACTTTGCACTTGCATTGTTTATTTTCTTTATACTGTGAATGTTTACTGTGCTATTAATTGTTTTTTTGCACTTCTTTAAAGTTTAAAGTTGCATTTTCAAACTACTGTAAGGGCTGCTATTCTGCACTGAAATACATTGTATTTAGTGTTTCGTAGAATTTGGCACTTGTTTGAGTTTCCTTAATAGCTGGGCTCCAAGCCAGTCATTTTACATTAAGAGGGTCAAAGCCTGCACTCTTGTGGCAGGAGGGGGCTGTTTTCACCTGAGAAAAGCTCACCGTGTGCTCACCTGATTGGCCAACTCACTGTGTGCTCACCTGATTGGCCAACTCACTGTGGGCTCACCTGATTGGCCAACTCACTGTGTGCTCACCTGATTGGCCAACTCAATGTGTGCTCATCTGATTGGCCTTAGTGCCCAGTTAATGTAAAGCTTGCTTTTTTCTGATCGTACATAAGCGTCACATTTGTGCGAAGCTGCTTTTCATGCGGTGGTGGTTACTGGTGCCTTGTATATATGCAGTAACCAGAAGAAGAAATTCCCCTATAAAAATCACCTCAGAACTCCACCTCAGTCTCGCTTACAAATGGGGACTCTACCTCAGTCCCACTTACTCGTGAGGATACTAGTTTGCACAGTGAACAGCATTTATGCATGAAGTTAGGACTATTTAGGTCTGCCTTACCTTATTACAGCATGCAGGACTATTGCTGCTCAGACAGCATCTGGTTTGTTTGCTGGACATCATCACTGGTAGGTTAGCTGCACATTACATTAAGTAATCACCCTTCCCTCCCCCAGTTACAAACACCCTCCGTTTTTAACCCTTGTGAGTACACATTAGGACCTGCAACCATGGATGGGCACTTTCCTGCTATCTCTGCATCTAGCATGGATGGGCACTTTCCTGCTATCTCTGCATCCAGCTTAGTGGACACGGGAATCCTGAGGCAATAAAGCAATTACCAGGCTGAAGTACTTTTATACCTTTTTCTACCTCTACTCTCTCTATCCCCACTACTAACTTACCCTGCCCTCCTTTCCTCTACACAAACTCCCCTGAGGTTACACTCATACCTTTTCCACATCTATTCCTATTATCCCCTCCATCACAGCCTACCCTCCTCTACACGTACTATCCTACGCCTTCACCAGTATAATCAGTTACCACATTTCATGATCTCCAGAACATTAATAATAATGATAACCATCTACTATGTAAATAATATTGCATCTTCCTAGATCAGCTTTTCCAGATAATGTATGCTTGAACACTATGACTTTATGTCTGAGTTTTTATTCTGACAAACTAATGTGTAGTTTTTCAAATGTTGTTCTTGAATGTTATGACTTTATTATGTCTGTTAAGTTCTCATTCTTCAAACACTAATGTGTTGTTTTCATATCTGTTCTTGAATGTTATGACTTTATTATGTCTGTCTAGTTTTTCATTCTGTTAACCATATATATCTGAAGCTTTTCTCCCCCTGGGACTCTGCTGAAAATGGATACCTCATGACCCAGTTGTACCTTCCCAGTAAAGAAATGAATAAATAAATAATGTACACTGACAACCACTTAATTCTCGAACAGACAAATACAGTATGTGACAGCTGTATTGACACATTGACAGTGGAGGTTAGACTCTCTCATACAGACACAAAAAGCAACAAACAGGTTGTCAGCCACTCACACATCACTTACTACACCACAAAGGAACACACACATAGACCCACATATGCGGAGATGCTCACATGTAACTTACCCAAACCTCAAAGATCTCACAGGCTCAGTCCTCAGAAATTCAGCATGTACAGAAACAAGACAATTCCCATCACAACACAAAGTCACATCTCATTGTGTCAACTACCAAGCCCATAATGTGAAACACTCCACAACTCAATACTATGGTCATAGGAGACTCTGTTGTGAGACACACTGATGTTCCATTTACCAGGCTGGATAAGAAAGGTTGCAGATAGTTGCCTGCTGGGGCTAGGATGCACCAGATCATGCAAGCGTTCAGGTCACT
Source organism: Protopterus annectens (assembly GCF_019279795.1). Taxonomy (NCBI): domain Eukaryota; kingdom Metazoa; phylum Chordata; order Ceratodontiformes; family Protopteridae; genus Protopterus; species Protopterus annectens. The sequence continues at coordinate 1,725,178,249 of NC_056729.1, read as the reverse complement.
CATCCCCAAGTACCAGTATGACTCAGTCACGGTCCATGTGGGCATACATGACCCAAGCTGTACCTCCTTGGACTATATGAAGACAGCCATGACTGAGCTCTCAGAACATGTATCATAGGCAGGTATGAGTCTAGCACTGAGCAGCATTCTACCATCTCCAAGGTGGATGCCACAACACCAGCAAAAAATGACTGACTTTAACAATTGGCTTAGCAACTGGGAGGACATGGTTGACAGGCTACGCTGCTTTGCCAGGGATGGTCTTCAACTGTCACCTCTAGGCTTTCGGATACTGGCCAAAGCATAACCCACCCCTATAAAATATACCTAGGGAGTGGGTTAAAATTAATGCAGAGTTTTAAAAAGGGTGGAAATAAAAAAAAATTAAAAAGGGAGCTATGGTTAGATGCAACAAGAATTATTTAGTTAAAGTATTTCAGAATAGTGGGAAATCTCAAAGAAGAAGAAGAAGAGGATAAACTGCAGAATGCTAAGCAGAACGTAAGGAATTACACCTTCATAATATGCACGAGTTTAGAAAGATTGCTGTTTAGCAACTGTTTTTTTTATAACAGTAGAGCACAACAACTTTTAGCACAACGACTCAGGCAACATAAGTAGAAAGGGCTGTCACCAAGGTTAGGGAGCCTATAACAGAAGAGATCCTGTAGAGGTATTGGAAATATTTTGGAAATTCTATAAAAAGTTTGTATAAAGCAGAGAAATATGGAAATCAAGGAAAGTTACAAACGGAAATGTTTACGGAAGAATTAAAAATGACAAGGTTAGAGGCAGGTGAGGCTTCATTACTAACGGTTAAGATAGGAGGAGAGGAGATAAAAATTGTGACGTATAACCAATCTACAGGAAAGTCCCCAGGAATATATGGTATTCCTATGGAAGTTTGGAAAATAGGAAGGAAAAACTGATAAAGATCGGGAATGTTTTGTTTAACACTATTTTAAAAGGAGAAGCTCCAACATCCTGGAAGGAAGCAGTGGTAGCTATAATACCTAAAGAGGGTAAAGATACATCAGATCCAGCTTCATACACTCCCATTTCAACACGAAACCATGATTATAAAGTGTTTGTGTTTATATTGGCTAAATGAACAACAAAAGTTATGCCAAAATTGATAAATATGGCTCAAAGTGGTTTTGTGGAGGAGAGGCAAACAAGCTAGAGTACGCTGGGACTTTATGATCAGGGCAATGGAAGCATTTGCATTTCCTCAAAAAATTATAAGGTTGATTAGGAGGATATATGAGGGATCGGAGGCAAATATTAAAGTGGGTGGGGTCTGCTCTAATAATTTCTGCTCAAGCAGGGGAACTAGGCACGGGCGTCTTCTTATTTGCATTACATTTAGAACCACTGAAAAGAAAATAAGGGACTCAGAAATTCAAGGATATAATTGGTATGGTAGTCAAGAAAAGCTGGCTCTACTTACAGATGATATTATTTTATACCTGACAAAACCAGAAAGAAACATTACAGTGTTGTGGAACATTCTGAGACAATTTCAGATCTTTTCAGAATACAAAATTAATGAAGCCAAAACAAAGGCAATAGTGGTAAATTATGTACCCACACACAAATTGGTTCAGTAATATCCATATTTATGGGGACATGATAAAATGAAGTATTTAGGAGTATGGATTAAAAATGATTCTGGTGTGGCAGTTAAGGATATGTGGGAAGAAACTAAACAAAAGATAATACAAAAACTGAGAAAATGGAAGCTTTGTGATATGGATAGTAAGATACAAGCAGTCAAAATGTTTGTAGTCCCTTTAGTCATATACACAGGTCAGGCATATTTTTATCAACCAGAGGAGAAGTTGTGGATAGCAATTCATAGGTTCATAGGTTAGTACTAACCTAACTGCCCTTGTGAGAGCCATTTTTTTTAGCCAATTATCGCCAGGAGAAAAAAACCCTGCACTGTGTGTGTGTAAGGCAATGCTATAACCATTAGGCACCCTCCCAATCCCTTTTTTTTTATTTTTTTTTTTTTTTTTTTTTTCCAGTTTTTTTTTGATGGTTGATGCTGTTAATGGATGGAAAGTAATAATTAAAGTTAGTTAATTAATAAAAAGCTGAAGGACTTTTTCTGGGAGGGGAAGATGGCAAGAGTCAAGTGGGGTAAGCTGATTCTTCCAGTAGAACAGGGCAGATTGGTATTATCCAATTTGAAGGGGTATTTCAGAGCTACACAGTTAAGGTTCTTATACATAGCACAAGCAGAAAACTATAATTCAAGGTGGAAAGGGATGATGTTGAAATGGGGGTGGGGGGGCTCAAGAAACAAGGAGAGACTGGGATTTTGGATGTAGGCCTTTAAGGAGAATAACAATAATCATACAGAATATTATATCCATAAAGTAGCAGAAAGTATTATAAGAACTAAGCCATCACGGGAATGGAGAAAGGAGATTCTGCTCATAGGGATGACTGCAATTAGGAATACAGGCAACAGGCAAGAGAAGGCTGGAATTTATGGGAGAAAACTAGCAAAGGAACCAAGGTGTTGGGGGCAAACAAATGGACAGGGAAAAGTAACAGAATGGGAAGAGGCCAGGAATTTATTTGGAAAACAAGTTAGAGATTGCCTTCCCTATCAAGGACTGATATCAGAGTATATGTAGGTAAAGAGAAATAAATAGGGGATCCTAAATGAAAGACCAGCACTGGCAGAGTTCTTAGTAGAATCTAGAACAGAAGCTGTCATTAGAAAAGGAATAATTAGTAGAGCATATAAAATATTGCATGATAACTATAAGAATCAGAGGAGGTTATAAAGGGTTGGAAAGTGACATTGAATAAGCAATTCACAAAGAAACAATGGGAGGATATATGTACATATGTCCTGGTACTGGTAGAGTTCTTACTAGAATCTAGAACAGAAGCTGCCATTAAAAAGGAATAATTAGTACAGCATATAAAATATTGCATGAAAACTGTAAGAATCAATCAGAGGAGCTTAGAAAGGATTGGAAAGAGACATTGGATAAGCAATTCACAAAGAAGCAATGGGAGTATATATGTATGTCACCCACATATGCAACAAAATCTAGAATTTTTAAGATTTTTCTTCAGGTAGACAGCAAATGTTGGAGGTGTGACAGGAAAGAAAAAGGTACTTGGGAACATATTTTCTGGGAGCGTGGTGGGTTGTCAGACTTTATGGATTCCCTGCAGGATGCACTGTCAGCGATGCTGGGTGGGTGGATTGGTGTGACGATGGAGATGATTTTTCTGAGCTGTGACACAGAATCAGAATTGCCTAGACTTGGTAAGGCCTTGTTGTGTCTAATTATGGTGACTGCTAAAAAAGCAATTTCTAGAAAATGGAAAACAAAATCTAAACCAGCTTTGTTAGAAGTAGTGAATATAGTAACAGCGATAAAACAACTGGAATTGAGATCTTTAGAAAAGAGTAAACATAAACTACACAGGAAAACAGGGGAATTGTGGGAGAAATGAGGTTTATAAGAAGGCAAGACTTAAATGAGCTATGTAATGTTTGACTGAAAATGGCTGCGTAGATTATAAATGAGGTATAATGTCTGCGACTGGGAGTTTGTCAATATGGTTCGTGATGTTTCCGACCTTCCAACCACTGCTTCCAACCACTATTCCTTCCGACCTTCCAACCACTACTTCCAACCACTATTCCTTCAAGAAGTCACTTTTCTTACACCTAGCATCTCAATGGGAATGCATTCTATTCTATTCTACTATGTTGTTCATTTACCAAGAATGTCACTGTCAAATGTTAAGTACAATTATGTTTTGCTTATGTTCTTTTATAGTATGTACATATATATTTACTGTAATGCACAATTATTTTCTTTTTTGGAGCTCATGTTCTTTTATATCATGTACCTAATAATTACTGTAATGTACATTTATTTCTCTTTTTGGAGCTTTTCTCCCCAGGACTCCATTGAAAACGGGTTCTTCAATGGCCCAATGGACTATCCTGGTAAACCAACTGCAATAAATAAATAAAATAAATAAATAAATGTAAAATGCTTCCTAGGATTGTGTCAGTGTGGTTTGTTTTCATTTACATAAATGTATGATTGCTTATGTCATAAGTGATGGTTTAATAAAGATGTTTCTTGTTTAAAAAAGGGGCAGGAATTGAATAATTTATGTAATGTTGCTTAGGTTATATGATATACAGCAATATATGTGAAGCATAATGTTTGTTAATGTTAATTTCTTAATCCTGTTGTATTGTTTGATTACTTTTGTATAAATGTAAATTTGTCTATCTATGTCTCAAGTGATAATTCAATAAAGATGTTTTAAAAAAACATTATCCACCCTAATAGTGCCTTTTTTAGGCATTGCCAAACAAACAAACTTTCCAACATAAGAAAAGCTACTAATGATAAGCTAGTTATTACTACTCACTGCTAGGAGTCGCAACAAGAAACGACACTCTCTAGAAGCTTTTCTCACCCTGGAGAATGCTGACATCTGTACAGTTACTAAAACACAGTAGAAAATCATGGAAGGCACTCCAACAGTGCATGGCTATAATGCATTTCAAACATTCCAACCACCTATTGAACATGAAAGGGTAAAAGGTGCAGGTGCATCACACCTGCAAAGGTGTATCTGCCTACAAAAAGGGTAAGCACACCTGCAGAGGTGTATCTGCCTACAGAAAGGGTAAGCACACCTGCAGAGGTGTATCTGCCTACAGAAAGGGTAAGCACACCTGCAGAGGTGTATCTGCCTACAGAAAGGGTAAGCACACATGCAGATGTGTATCGTATCTGCCCACAGAAAGAGTAAGCACACCTGCAGGGGTGTATCTGCCTACAGAAAGAGTAAGCACACCTGCAGAGGTGTATCTGCCTACAGAAAGGGTAAGCACACCTGCAGGGGTGTATCTGCCTACAGAAAGAGTAAGCACACCTGCAGAGGTGTATCTGCCTACAGAAAGGGTAAGCACACCTGCAGAGGTGTATCTGCTTACAGAAAGGGCAAGCACACCTGCAGAGGTGTATCTGCCTACAGAAATGGCAAGCACACCTGCAGAGGTGTATCTGCCTACAAAAAGGGTAAGCACACATGCAGAGGTGTATCTGCCTACAAAAAAGGTAAGCACACCTGCGGAGGTGTATCTGCCTACAGAAAGGGTAAGCACACCTGCAGAGGTGTATCTGCCTACAAAAAGGGTAAGCACACCTGCAGCTGTGCATACAGGCAGACACACCTGCAGAGGTGTATCTGCCTACAGAAAGAGTAAGCACACCTGCAGAGGGGTATATGCCTACAGAAAGGGCAAGCCCACCTGCAGAGGTGTATCTGCCTACAGAAAGGGTAAGCACACCTGCAGAGGTGTATCTGTCTACATAAAGGATAAGCACACCTGCAGAGGTGTATCTGCCTACATAAAGAATAAGCACACCTGCAGAGGTGTATCTGCCTACAGAAAGGGTAAGCACACCTGCAGAGGTGCATCTGTCTACATAAAGGATAAGCACACCTGCAGAGGTGTATCTGTCTACATAAAGGATAAGCACACCTGCAGAGGTGTATCTGCCTACATAAAGGATAAGCACACCTGCCGAGGTGCATCTGCCTACAGAAATGGTAAGCACACCTGCAGAGGTGTATCTGCCTACAGAAAGGGTAAACACACCTGCAGAGGTATATCTGTTTACATAAAGAGTAAGCACACCTGCAGAGGTGTATCTGTCTACATAAAGGATAAGCACACCTGCAGAGGTGTATCTGTCTACATAAAGAGTAAGCACACCTGCAGTGGTGTGTATGTTTACATAAAGAGTAAGCACACCTGCATAGGTGTATCTGTCTACATAAAGGATAAGCACACCTGCAGAGGTGTATCTGTCTACATAAAGAGTAAGCACACCTGCAAAGGTGTATCTGTTTACATAAAGAGTAAGCACACCTGCATAGGTGTATCTATCTACATAAAGGATAAGCACACCTGCAGAGGTGTATCTGCCTACAGAAAGGGTAAGCACACCTGCAGAGGTGTATCTGTTTACATAAAGAGTAAGCACACCTGCAGAGGTGTATCTGCCTTCAGACAGGATAAGCACACCTGCAGAGGTGTATCTGCCTACAGAAAGGGTAAGCACACCTGCAGAGGTGTATCTGCCTCACACCTGCAGAAGTGTATCTGCCTACAGAAAGGGTAAGCACACATGCAGATGTGTATCTGCCTACAGAAAGAGTAAGCACACCTGCAGAGGTGTATCTGCCTACAGAAAGAGTAAGCACACCTGCAGAGGTGTGTCTGCCTACAGAAAGGGCAAGCACACCTGCAGAGGTGTATCTGCCTACAGAAATGGCAAGCACACCTGCAGAGGGGTATCTGCCTACAGAAAGGGCAAGCCCACCTGCAGAGGTGTATCTGCCTACAGAAAGTGTAAGCACACCTGCAGAAGTGTATCTGCCTATAGAAAGGGTAAGTACACCTACAGAGGTGTATCTGCCTACAGAAAGGGTAGGCACACCTGCAGAGGTGTATCTGCCTACAGAAAGGGTAAGCACACCTACAGAGGTGTATCTACCTACATAAAGGATAAGCACACCTGCAGAGGTGTATCTGTCTACATAAAGGATAAGCACACCTGCAGAGGTGTATCTGCCTACATAAAGGATAAGAACACCTGCAGAGGTGTATCTGCCTACAGAAAGGGTAAGCACACCTGCATAGGTGTATCTGTCTACAGAAAGGGTAAGCACACCTGCAGAGGTGTATCTGCCTACAGAAAGGGTAAGCACACCTACAAAAGTGTATCTGATTACAGAAAGGGTAAGCACACCTGCAGAGGTGTATCTGCCTACAGAAAGGGTAAGCACACCTGCAGAGGTGTATCTGTTTACATAAAGAGTAAGCACACCTGCAGAGGTGTATCTGCCTACAGACAGGATAAGCACACCTGCAGAGGTGTATCTGCCTACAGAAAGGGTAAGCACGCCTGCAGAGGTGTATCTGCCTACAGAAAGGGTAAGCACACCTGCAGAGGTGTATCTGCCTACAGAAAGGGTAAGCACACCTACAGAGGTGTATCTGCCTACAGAAAGAGTAAGCACACCTGCAGAGGTGTATATGCGTACATAAAGGATAAGCACACCTGCAGAGGTGTATCTGCCTACAGAAAGGGTAAGCACACCTGCAGAGGTGTATCTTCCTACATAAAGGATAAGCACACCTGCAGAGGTGTATCTGCCTACAGAAAGGGTAATCACACCTGCAGAGGTGTATCTGTCTACATAAAGGGTAAGCACACCTGCAGAGGTGTATCTGCCTACAGAAAGGGTAAGCACACCTACAGAGGTGTATCTGACTACAGAAAGGGTAAGCACACCTGCAGAGGTGTATCTGTTTACATAAGGGTAAGCACACCTGCAGAGGTGTATCTGCCTACAGAAAGGGTAAACACACCTGCAGAGGTGTATCTAGTAAGCACACCTGCAGAAGTGTATCTGTCTACATAAAGGATAAGCACACCTGCAGAGGTGTATCTGTCTACATAAAGAATAAGCACACCTGCAGAGGTGTATCTGTTTACATAAAGAGTAAGCACACCTGCATAGGTGTATCTGTCTACATAAAGGATAAGCACACCTGCAGAGGTGTATCTGCCTACAGAAAGGGTAAGTGCACCTGCAGAGGTGTATCTGCCAACAGAAAGGGTAAGCACACCTCAAGGCTGGTCAAACAATATGAAATGCTTGAGCTACGTCATGTCCAACTAACCATGTTCTTGCTAGCTACAGGTCCCCCACCATGAACCAGGAAATGCATGCATCATACCTGAAGTGCTTACCCTTTCTGAAGTTACTAGAATCACTCACCTTCCAGCCTAATACCATACTCATGGGTAATTTTAACTACCACTCCATTAATTGGGAGGCATACAAGACCATTAACATACAGGCCCAAAGATTTCTTGACTCTGTAAATTCAAATACCCTGTAGTGCTCCCACTAAGGCAACAAATATCCCAGATCTGGCAGTCACAAATATGGGAGAGTATTGCACCCCACCCCCACCCTGTGAGACGTCCTCGTTGGTAAGATCATATCACAAAGTAGTCTTCCTTGAAATAAAGATAAAATTACTCCCCTCACCTAACCACAAAAACTTTAAGAACTTCTCTAAGGTAAATTCCCCCTGTTAAGGGATGGCATAGCTAAGTTCCAGGCTCCCCCAAATCCAGAAAACACAGAAACCTATGAAGAGGTTTACACAAAAGCCCTGTATGACCATATAAACAACTGCATAGAAACAGAAGTAGCAGAGTGAAATAAACCCATGTCAAATCACAAAGACAAGCTACCCTGGTGGAACCCCGGTAGTAACAGGTTGAACAACAAAAGAAATCTCTGATTGGAGAAGGGGCCCATCTGCACACTTGTGAGAGAAGTGTGCTAACTGGAACCTGTCTGGTGAAGGGTGACTGGTCTAGAGCCCCCTCATTGGTTCTTAAGAGTTTTTTTTTTTTTAGTTTTTAACTTCTGGTATTTAAGCCCTAAGTTTGAGTAGGTTTCTGCTTGTTTGAACGGAGCTGAACTGAGTTGGGCTACCAGCCACAACTCTGAGCTAAGATACCAGACAACTAGAGGCTTCTGAGCTTCCCAAAAAACATAAGTTGCATGTTTTTTGTTTGATTATGCTATTTACTGCACTTTTTATTGTGTTCTGCTTAACACTGTATTTTAATACTGTAAACTAAACTGCAGTTTGTAGTGCATTTGTCTGCCTTACTGTGCCTGTTAAATCATATTCTGTTGATAATTTCACTATTTGCAAAATCATTGTTGCTACTTTTCACCGCTTATAGAGCATCTGTTCAGTTTGCTCTATTTTCCCACCCAGCAGTGTTTTAAATAACTGATGTCTTTGCTGTTTAAAACATTCTTTAGTGTCTCCTTGATGTTGTTTTGCTGTTTAAAACATTTTTTATTGTCTCACTTCTGTTTTCTGCTGTTTAAAACATTTTTAGTGTTTCCCGCCTAAATTAATATAGCTAGTAGTTGCAGCATAGTCCAGATACAGGTTTGCAGCATCTGGGTTTGGTTGTTGTGGCTGTTGTATTATGAGCACATTTTCCAGGCCATCTTTGATTGGAAGGGGCCATGCTACACCGTTGTGAGAGAAGTGTGCTAAATGGAACCTGTCTGGTGAAGGGTGATTGGTCTAGGGCTAGCATTAAGACCCATCATTGGTTCTTTTGAGTTTTTAAATTTTTATTTTAAGTTTTTAGCTTCTGTTTTTTAAGCCCCATGTTTGGTAGTTTCTGCTTGTCTGCACATTTCATAGGACAGGTCAATGCTATGCAATTGTACATCATAGCCACACAAATGTTGATGTGTCTTTCAGCTTTTCCTGGTTAGGGGTTGCCACAGCGGAACTCCGGTCCGCTAATGATTGGCAGTAGATTTTTTATGTGCCGAGTTGCCAGCCCTGACGCACAACCTTCAACAAAGGTACGCCCATTCACGCATGTCTCCACACGGAAGATGCTCTAGCTGAGAATCTAACAGGACAACATCTTACTGTGAGGTGACAACGGTACCGCAGCACCACCACCGCAGTTATCATAGCCACACAAATAAGTTCAACAATTTTTCCCTTAGCAACAGCTGTACTACATTAATGTAGTCCTCATCTTTAGTACATCTCCAGTCTAAGAAGTATTGCTAGTGCATTGTGATCTACTAAACCACTAACCAAAAACCTGTTACAACTGATTAAACAAAGGGACAGAGCAAAAGCCCTATACTTATCCACCAAAAACAAAACTGACCTCACCAATTATCAGGAAATAAGAAATCAAAGAAAAAAACTTACAATGATAAGAAACAGTACTTCCAATCCTCCCAACAAAAGTTCTTACACAACCCACAGAAATTCTGGCAAACAGTCATCCTTCTCCCAAATCCTGGTAATTCCTCCACCCCAACTCGTTACACTACCAATGCATCAGAACCCCTGGCCTCACAGTTTAACTCTTACTTTATCAACTCCATCTCCAGCCTCCTGAGCAACTACCAACAACTACCTCTCACACTCCCCTCCCCTGCCTCTAGCTCTTCAAACTCCTTCTCTTTCAATCCTATCCAAACATTTTACATTAAAAAGCTCCTAGGCAAACTAAAACCCCGCTGCCTGGCAGCAAATAATCTAATGAATTCCTAAAATTAACAGCACCATCCATTCATTGCCTGTCCTATCTCTGTACTAATCAATCATTCCTTCACTGAACAATATGAATCCCTCCTCTGGAAAGTTGCCCACATAATCCCCCTCCACAAGGGTGGCCCCCTCTAGGGACATCTCTAACTACCGCCCCATAGCTATCCTCTCATCTATTTCCAAGATCCTAGAGAAATGCATTCAGCAATAACTCCTAAACCAACTTACTGCCAAATAACTTGTATCTGATAGCCAGCACAGCTTTAGACCCTAGTATAGTACAAACACAGCCTTATTATCTTTCACAAATACAATTCCTCACCTTATGTCAACTTGTCTCCTCCATCTTCCTTGACATGTCAAAGGCTTTCAATACCATCTCCCACCAGCTTCTTAACAAACTTCCTTCTTAACAAACTTCCTTCATGCAGTCTCAGTGCTACATCCCTGACTTGGTTTCTCCTTTATCTTTCAAACCGTAAACAGACTACTAAATGGGAGAACAAGCTCTCCCACTACTGCCAGTATCCACTGGTGTACCCCAAGGTTCAATATTTGGCCCCCTTCTCTTCATCATACTTGCTAATAACCATAATACTGCTACCCAGCTTGCCTCAGTCACTCCATACACGGAGGATACCTCCTTAATCTGCTCTACCCCTTCCCTACAACAGCCACAAGTAAAGATGCAAAAAGCTTTCCATGAAATAGAAACTCTCCTATCAAACCACCAACCATACGTTTTAACCTCTAAGAGCAAGAAATCTGGACAAAGCCATATATATATAAATTGGACAAAGGCCCAAAATTAGGGACACTTTTTAAATATTGCTCTTACAAACTTAGAAAGTTGACAGAATAACAGGTTTTGCATTGGCAAGACTTTTCTGAAGGGTATGAAGTCTGAAACTCAACTATCTGTCATTTTCTAACTTCAGCCTTTAATGACTTGCTACTAGTTTGCCAGAAAACCACAATTTTATGAAAAATGGACCACAAACATAAGGCAAAAATATGGACATTCTGGGAAAATCTGTACAGTAGAGAGGTATGCCACCAACTCATCCTAAACCCAAATAAGACCAAGTTACTAATTTTCACAAACAAAACTGCAAAGTCCTTATCCCTACCACTCTCTATTCAATCCGCAAATGGTACCAAAATTGTTCCAACTTCCCAGGCAAAGCTCCTAAGTATTATAATTGAAACTGCCTCAAATTTGATATTCATGTTTCCCTAACCATCAAAAAGGTCTATTCTAAACTCGGAGCTCTCTACAGAGCCAAACCTTACCTAACACCCAAAGCCAGGCTTGCCACAGCAAGATCTCAGCTTCTCTCTACACTTCTCTACTGCTCTCATAATTTCACCAACCTGCGCAAGGCCGACCTCCAAAACCCAGAATCCTGTTATAACAAAATTGCTAAATTTGCCACAGACCATCCCTAGAAAGCCCATTAATACTCTGTTGTTGTTGTGTCTTTCGGCTTTTCCTGGTTAGGGGTCACCACAGCGGAACTCCGGTCCGCTAATGATTGGTAGTTGATTTTTACGTGCCGAGTTACCAGCCCTGATGCACAACCTTCAACGAAGGTACACCCATTCATGCATGTCTCCACGGAGAAGACGCTCTAGCTGAGAATCGAACCGGACAGTGTCTTACTGTGAGGCGACAACGCTACCACAGCACCACCACCGCGGTTTCCATTAATGCTCTGTGCTTCATCAAATTAACTGGCTAGAACTTCCCAACCTGTTAATATCAAACCAACTTACACTCACCCACAAAGTCATACACAACCCCAATAGCTGCCCTGCAATTTCAACCCTCGTCCAACTTCAGGCACACACTATGTCCCTCAGATCTTCAGACAGGCCTCTCCTTAAAATTTCTAAGTCACATAACTACCATGGTGACTCCCTCTTCTCAAACAAAATAGCTAAGTCCTGGAGTGCTGTCCCCCCGGCTTACAAAACACCTCCTCCTTCTCTTCATTTAAAACAAAACTAAAACAATATCTGACTAGCAAGTGGCTCTGCTCCTGTAGTCCCCCTGGATAATTCTCTTTTCCCCACACTTTTCTTTTCCTTCGGTCTTTTCACTCTTTACAACCGAATGCTTGTTTTTTTCCCCCTATTTTCTCTTCAAGTAATGTTTATTTGTTTTTCGCTGTTCTTTTGACTGTAAATACTGCAAGTATCTTAAAAATGTCATTGTTTTAAATGTCTGTATTGTCGCCTCACAGTAAGACGCTGACCGGTTCGACTCTCAGCTAGAGTGTCTTCTGCGTGGAGACATGCATGAATGGGCGTACCTTCGTTGATGGTTGTGCATTAGGGCTGGCAACTCACCACGTAACAATCAACTGCCAATCATTAGCAGACCAGAGTTCCGCTGTGGCGACCCCTAACCGGGAAAAGCCAAAAGACACAACAACAACATTCTCTGTATTAATGTATTGTTCATTTTTTCGATTCTCTGTCTCAAACTGCTAATGTATCTATTGTGTGCACATAGCTTAGATGGTACTATTTCAGTAGGTCTCATACTCTACAACGTTCATGTATTGATATGATTTTGTATAGCACTATTTGCTTTATTTTGTATTTTTCTCTATGTATTATTTCTGCATTTTTTAATTTTTAATATTATTTTTTAATATTTTTAAATATTTTCTTTGTGGAGCTTTTCTCCCCGGGTCTCCACTGAAAATGGGCTACTTGCCCAGTCAGACACTACCCAGTCAACAAACGTAAATAAAATAAATAAGTAAATGCTCATCTACAGTGCACTTCCTAGATCAGTCCTGAAAGTACCCCCTTTGTGCTAACAGTTCTTCATGCCTAGCATTATGGACAGGTGGACTACCCTTGTTTCTCCTGACAGCCTTGTTGACCTGGGTCTCCTGATGCAGTGTAGCAACTGCCTCATGTACTCTGACAACTCTCGACTAATAACTCACTCTAGTGCAGAGTGAGAGAGATGTATCTACACATGAATCCTGAATCCCTGCTCTCTCGTACTGGAAACAGTAGCACTGAAGAGGTTGTCAACTCGCATACCACTACTTATGCAATCAGTACCACTAATCATACACAAAGTACACACCCAACACATAAATCAACATACATGGAGGTTCTCTCAAAAAACTTACCAAAACACCAGAGACCTCCAAAACAAAAGACTGCTACAATTAACAGTTCCCATGGCACACAAGACACATAGCAACACCAGTGTCTCACCTACCAAGCCCTTAAGGTATAAAACTCAAAAAACAAATTTTCTTGACACTGCAAACTCCATAGTGACACATATGGATGTCCCACACACCAGGTTAGATAAGGAGAAAGTCACAGTCAGCTGCCTGTTCAGTGCCAGGATTCATCAAATAAGGCATGTACTCAGGTCTCTTGGCAACAAGTACCATTATGACTCTGTCATAGCTCATGTTGGTGTGAACAACCTGAGACATACCTGACTGGACTATATAAAGAGAGACATGACTGAGCTCTCCAAATATACATCCCAGGCAGGTATCCCCCTAGCCTTGAGCAGCATATTACCCTCACCTAGAATGATGCCACAGTATAAACAAAAAAATATTGATTTCAATAATTGGCTTAATTTCTGATGTCATTCAATGGGGATCCAGTTTCTGTCAGTCTGGGATGACACTGTTCACACACCTCACTGCTTTTCCAGAGAAGCTTTGCATCTGGCACCATTTGTCATTAGGCTACTGGAAAAGGCTCTTGCCTCCCTCATAGTGCTATTTCAGGCAAGGTCTCAAAAGCAAAATTGCACATGTGAAAATTAGCAACATAACAAAATAAGAGTTATGCTGCTAAATGCTAGGAGCTTAAACCAAAAACTGCACACTCTGGAAGCACTTCTTTCACTGGAGATTGCAGATGTTTGTACAGTCACAAAAACCTGGTTCAAGGCGTCAGACAGTATCCCAGTCATGGAGGGCTGCAATTTCTTCCATACTTTCAGAGCACAAAATAAACATATGAGAACCAAAGGAGGTGGTGTTTCTATCTATATTAGGGATAAATTCATCTCAAACAGATAAACACAATGAGTGGTCTGTTTCTTTACCTTCCGTGTTTGGTGTGGATTAAAGACTTGGATACAACTGCTGGATTACTGTGCCTTTCTTTTTGTTTATAAATTCATTTCCCAACTAGTTAGACTGGACAACTCCATGGAGTTACTCCAAGTTCAAATTACTTTGGGTAAGAACCCTGTTTAAGTCATAGCTAGTCACAGATCCACCTCCATGGATCATGATGCGTACAGGCCCTACTCGACCAAACTGGAGTCAATCCAACTATTGCCAAACCTTCTGGTCATGGGGGATTTCAATTATTCCACCATCAACTGGGAAACCTACTCTAGCCCTATCTCACTAGCACAAAAGTTCCTTAACTTTGTTAACTCAAATGCCCTGGAACAAATTGTTCAAGCCCCAACAAGAGGAACAAACATACTAGATCTGGTCCTTACTAACATGTCAAAAAGATGCACCACCACAACTGTTGGACCATTGTTAGTCAAATATGACCACAAATCAGTCACCTTTGAGCTGGCACTAACACCAAAACTCACAAAAGGCGAAGTCAGACTGAAACACTTCACCAAAGTAAACTATATCCTCATACCCTCCTCTGGGAAGGTATAAATGCATTCCAAGCCTCACTCCCAGCTGGAAGTGGATACTAGACCAAAGCCTTGTACAATCACTTGTATAGGTTTTTAGACTCAGCTGTCCAGAGAGAATCAAAGTCAGACACCTACGTAAAAACAAGCCACCTTGGTGGACATCCAGCATCAACTACTGCTGTTTGAGAAAACTAAGGCAAAGCCCCAACAATGGAAAAGCATCCTCCTCAGCCTCAACAGGCAAATAAAATAGCATGTCAAATCCTCTAAGGGTAACTCTGAGAAAAATTTAGCAATCACTCCCAAGGATAACCACACTGTCTTTTACAACTACATATGTAGAATAAAAGGCAGGACTCAAGCATGTGCCGAACTAGTGACTGACGGTATCACACACACTCAGCATGCAGTGATAGCAAACCTGCCAGTGTACAGATATGGCGAAAATTTTGCTCACTTATCCCCTCCAAACTTATTACAAACCTTGCCCCCAACTTCCCCACACCCTACATATCTGACAAGTAGGTCATTAAAGCCTTGTCTAAGGCAAAAAACACTGCCTCTATGGGACCAGACGGCGTCTAAGGCTGTCTTCTAAACAAACTAAAACATGAACTAGCATCACCATTAAGTACCCATTTTAATCACACCCTAACCACAGGCTTTGTTCCTATGGAATACAGAACAGCAAAAGTTATTCTCCTCCACAAAGGTGGCTTAGCAACAGATCTAGGGAATTATAGACCCATAAGGCCGACCAGCCTCATCTGTAAAGCCATGGGACATATCATCATGGACCTTATAAATAAAGACATAGGTGACCTCCAAACCCTGGATTCAACCCAAATCGGCTTCATCAAGGGCAGATCCTACCTGTTAAACCTGGCGAATTTCTTCAAAAATTTGACCAGGGCCACTGACAAGGGCAAATCTGTGCAAACAGAATACTTTGACTTGGCAAAGACCTTTGACACAATCCCACACTCAGACATTACTGATAAACTTAGCAAACTGAATGTAAAACCCTTCACTGTAAGATGGGTTGCCAACTGGCTCACAAATCGGTCATACAATATCAAAACTGGCAGCTTTACATCAACCAGTACACCTGTCACCAACGGGGTGCCACAAGGGTCAGTGTTGGACCCCCTATTGTTGTTTGGTATATACTTATCAGCCCCTATTGTTTGGTATATACTTATCAGATGTTCAGGCCACAACTAAGGGGCTGTGGCTGACCAAGTTTCCAGATGACTGCAAACTGGATGCAATTATTGAATCCCCAACTTATGTCAGTATACTTAAGGAGGGTCTTACACAGACCAGTGACAGGTGTTTTAGTCGTGGTCTCAAACTGAATGTAAAGAAATGTGTCATCATTCACTTCATTAAAAACAATGTCCCTTCACATTATCAAATTAACAACAATACCCTATGTACCTATGAAGTGGTAAGAGATCTGGGATCACAAGTAGACTGCAACCTTAACTTTGACCACATTGTGTCAACTGTAGTAAGGAAGGCTTTCTATGCAGCCTACTTGATTAGCAAAGAAATCACCTCAAGAGCAAAGGAGGTTATAACCCCTCTGTACTCATCACTAATCAGGCCCATAATTGAGTATAATGCCCCTTTCGGCATGTACTGTACAAAGCTCCTGCAGCAATTGGAGAGACCTCAGAGGTTTCTAACTAAGAAGATCAAGGTACTCCAGCATGTGCCTTACACAGACTGACTAAAGTCCCTGTCACTACACTGAGTATCATATAGTCTTCTTAGGGAAGATTTAGTGCATGGCTTACATAGCCATCTCTGACCCAAACCTAATGAATTTGCTGCACATTGTAAATCAAACAAGACTAGAGCTACTCATTCCAGGGACCTAAATATGGCCTGCTACCTGAACAGGACATGCTGGAGGGACAGATTTGTCTTTCAATGACTATCGCATCTTAGGAACAGGCTGCCAGTTTTATTTATTTATTTATTTATTTATTTATTTATCATTTGTTGACCGGGAAAATCTGACTAGGTTCCACAGAGCCTGTTTTCAGCGGAGGCCCGGAGAGAAATGCTCCAGATGCATGTCTTTGGAATGTGGGAGGAAACCGGAGTACCCGGAGGAAACCCACGCGAACACAGGGAGAACATGCAAACTCCACACAGAAGGCACCCCAGCCGAGAATCGAACCAGAGAACCTCTTGCTGTGAGGCAACAATGTTAACCACTGCACCACTGCGCACAGCACCTCTATGACCCTGTTCAAAAGGAACCTGGACAAATGGATAGGGCACTGTGAATTCTTACCGGGGATACTGCCCACAACCATCTGGACATGGGCAGTCATTACTAAATACAATCCTGGGTAATGACTAAAGTATCTATGGTATTACGTTGGGATGAAATGGCTTAGGCTTGAAATGACCTCTGGGTCAACAGCCTAGTAACCTCCTATGATCCTATGAAAGAAAATCCAGTTGAGAAGTAAGACGGAATGTGCAAAACAGAGCAAAAAGTCCCTCATTAGTCTAAACAAGCGAATCAGAAAACTAGTCAAGTCTATGAAAGTGCACTTTGAGGTAAAAACATCCTCCAAAGCTAAGAATGACCACAAGGCATTTTTCGGTTATGTCCACAATCTTAAGGGCAAGACCCACCAATGTGCAGAAGAAGCTGTAGATGGCATCACCTATACTCAGCCAGAAGATACAGCAAATCTGCTGGCCGACAAATTCAGCTCAAATTTCACCTTGGCATCACCCCCAGTTCTCCCCCAGGAAAGTCAGATTGTATATTTTTCTATGACTAATGTGAACTGTAACTATGCAATTTTCTTTCTTCTATGGAGCTTTTCTCCCTGGGCCTGTTCTGAAAAAGGGCATTAGCTCAGTCAGACTTTCCTGGTCAACAAATGTCAAATAAATAATAATAATTATAAATAAATACCCTCCACCACCAATTATCACCAAAGAACAGGTTCCCACTCCACTCTCTAAAGCTGAAACATGTACTTAATGGGGCCTAATAATATACCAGATTGCATCTTAAATAGTTTAACTCAGGACTTATCAGGCCCAGTAGGATCTCTATATAGGTTCATAGGTCGGTAATAGGCTATCGGCCCTTAGGCCTATAAAAGCCTAGCCATAACAATTCCCTAGCTATTTCTTCCCACAGTATTTAATTCCCTGGATCCCTGTCTAGCAGAGTAACTGATGTGATTCCCCAGGGTGAATTTCCTATCTCCCATCCAATCATCAAGGTTCCTTTTGAAGAGGGCCAAAGAAGCGCTCTGCTTGACATGTATGGGCAGTCTATTCCAGAGTCTGGGGCATCTCTGGGTCAGGAACCTATCCCTCCAGCATGTTTTGCTCATTGTGATGACAAGGTTTAGATTCCTGGAGCGTGTCTCTGAGGGATTGGGATTCCTTTAAGTGTAGCATGTCCAACAGCTTGGGGATTCACATGGCCTTGTATGTTAATCAGAGATCGCCTCTGAGTAGACGACATGTGACAGAGTATAGGGGGAGTTTTTTTTTTAGATGGTCAGCACAGGGCATCTGCTTTAGGCCTGTGATTCTTTTAGTGAGGTATTTCTGTGGCCTTTCCAGTTGTTGCAGATGTCTTCAGAGGTACATACCAAACAGGGCATTGTATTCTATAATGGGTCTAATGAGGGATGAGTACAGTGGGACAATGACTTCCTTTTATCTGGATGAAAAGCCCTTAGTAATGAGGTGTGCCACGTAGTAGGATTTCCTGACTGTTGTGGTGATGTGGTTATCGAAGGTGAGACACAGAAGGATTTCCTGACTGTTGTGGCGATGTGGTTATCGAAGGTGAGACCACTGTCCACCTGTGTCCCTGAGTCTCTTATCACACTTTCAGTGTTTAGTGTACTGTCACCTATGTGATAATTCATGGGTACATGTTTTTTCCCAAAGGGGATAATTATACATTTCTTGGCATTGAGCTTGAGCCCATGGTTCTGGCACCAAGCATCTGTTTCTGTAAGGCCCTTTTGTAGAATATCCACATCATTTGGGGATTCAATAATAGCTCCCAGTTTGCAGTCATCTGTGAATTTTGTTAGCCAGAGTCCCTTAGTGTTGGCCCATACTTCAGAGAAGTAGATGTCAAACAACAGCGGTCCCACGACTGAACCCTTAGGTACTCCACTTGTCACTTGTCTGGAGCTGGATTTGGAGTTGGCTACTTTTACAGTGTGGGTTCTGTCAGTAAGCAGTTGGCAACTCATTGAGTGACATAGGGATTAATGCCCAGCTTAGTAAGTTTATCTATGATTCCAGAGTGAGGGATGGTGCTGAAGGCCTTGGAGAGGTCCAGATAGGCTGTGTGGACCACCTTACCCTTGTCCACGGCTCTGGAGACTGATTCAAAGAAGTCAATCAGGTTCAGGAGACAAGATCAGCCCTTCACGAACCCAAACTGCGTGGGGTCCAGTGTTTGAAGGTTGCCAATGTCTTTGTTTATAGGTTCCATGATAATACGTTCCATGGCCTTGCAGATCAGGCTCATTAGACTGATGGGGAAGTAGTTCCCAGGATCCAAGGTGGATCCCCCTTGTGGAGTGGGATAACTGTAGCTGTGCGCCACTCAGTGGGCATGAAGCCTGAGGTGAGGCTATGATTAAACATGACACTTAGGTGAGGTGCCAGTTCATTTTGTAGTTCATGTATTACACAGCCTGGGATGTCATCTAGTCCCATGTATGCTGTATTCTTAGCTTTGGACAGTGCATTTTTTACCTGTGTGGCCATTATTACCAGAATTTGGCAATCTTTCAGTATTGAGATGGGCCCTTTAGAGGGTGAGAGGGGGGTGAAGTTTGCACTGAATCGATCTGCCAGGATATTGGCAATATCCTTTGGATCAGTATATTTAATGCCATTCTGTTGTAGCTCAGAGCAGATCTGAGCATTGCCATTTAGATTCTTGACATAGCTATAGAATGCCTTGTAGTTATCTTTGGAATCTTTGGCAATTTTACTTTCCTAACTAGTTTTGGAGGATTTTATGATGAATTGCAGCTTCTTACTGAGGCTGGTAAGGGAGGTTTTTGCATCCTGGGATGTTCCTCTTTTCTGCAACAGTTTCTTCCTTTTGTTGTAAAGTTTGTTTATGGCAAGGGACCACCAGATTGGCTTCCTTTTTTTGGAGGAGAGCATCTTGGTTCTATTTGGGATGGCACGATTCATGCATGAGTGGATGTGCTCGTACAGTGCCTTAGTGTAGGATTCAGCAGTCAAACGTTCAGTTCCCATCTGCATGGGTGTCATGAAGTTTGTCACTTCTGACTTGAGTAGCATGAAGTTGGCTTTGGAGAAGTTTTTTATGTAGGTTTCCTTACTGGGGGGTGGGATGTGGATGTCAAGAGTGATTAGCTTATGGTCAGACCTAACCAACGAGGGGGTGACCATGGGTGTGGAGCATCGATTTCCCATCTTGGTAGTGACCAGGTCTAGGATATTGGAGCCCCTGGTGGGACTAAGGATTAGTTAATTTAGGGCATTTGAATTTATGAATTCCAAGAACCGTTGGGCAAAGGTGTTGGTACAGGAGTAGTTTTCCCAGTTAATGGCAAGGTAGTTGAAATCACCCAGTATTAGGGTGTTTGGTTGTATCTTAATATTTTCCAGTATGTTTAGAAAGGTGTAGTGAGAATCTTGGGGCATGGTGGGGGATCTGTAGCAAGCTACAATTTGGATTGCAGTCTTAGCTAGAGTTAGTTGCACCTGGAGAATTTCAGACACATTGAGTTGGGCAACTAGCCTGGTGTTGTGAATATCCTTGGTGAATATGGACACTCCTCCACCTTTAGTGTTTTGGTCCTTGTTTGGTGGCCGAAAAGTGTGGTAACAGTTGTAGCCTGGTATTGCTGGGGTGCTCTCTGGAGCCTTGAACCAGGTCTCAGTTACTGCACAGATATCGATGTTCTCCATTTTTAGGAGTGCCTCGAGATAGTACATTTTGAGGTTTGGACTTCTAGCATCGAGTAGCATTATCTTCAGATTTTGAATGCTTGTATCTGTTATGGTGGTGGTTTTGTCCTTTGAACTTTGCCTAAAAAAGGCACTATAGGGGTGGCAAGAGCCTTAGCCAGTAACCTGAATCCCAGGGGTGACAGGTGCAGACCATCTCTGGCAAAGCATCGTGGTCTGTCGATCATGTCGTCCCAGGCAGACAGCTACTGGATCCCCTTTGAATGACACCAGAAGCTTAGCCAATTGTTGAAGTCAATCATTTTGTCCTCATACTGTGGTATCAGTCTGGGCGAAGGCAGGATGCTACTCGGGGCTAGGGTCATACCTACCTGGGCCACATGATCCGAGAGCTCTTCCATGTCTCTTTTCATGTAGTCCAGGGAGGTACGTCTCAAGTCATTCACTCCAGCATGGACAATAACAGAGTCATATTTGTACTTGCTGTGGAGTGACTTGAGTGCATGTGTTAAGTGGCGGATCCTGGCACCCGACAGGCAGCTGACTGTAATTTTCTCCTTGTTCAGCCTGGTGAGTGGGACATCAGTGTGCCTGACTATAGAGTCACCTATGACTAAAGTGTTGGGTACGTTATCTTGCCTTAGGGGCTGTTGTTGGGTGGCACACTGGTGCTGTGAGGTATGTGACCCTTTGGTTTTATATATATATATATATATATATATATATATATATATATATATATATAAAACCACAGCCTTTGGACTGGCTTTCTCCCAGTAGAGGAAAGGACAGCAACAGTCATCCGTCTGCATAAAGGGGAACCATCAACTGACCCAGGAAATGACAGACCCTTAAGTCTGACTGGTCTTGTATGTAAGGCCATAGAAAGAATAATCATGGACCTGATAAATAATGATATAAGAACCCTCCAAACACTGGACCCAACTCAATTCAGCTTTGGCAAGGGCAGGTCATGTCTATTACTTAAGAGCAGCAGCACCTACTCCCCCATTCTCTATTTCTGCATTAGATAATACCCCTATCTCCCTCATCACACAAACCAAATTACTAGAGTTCATTGACAATAATATGAAATTCAACAAACACATAGCTCATACAATAACCAAAATCAACAAAAAAAATAGGTATTCTTTACAGATGTAAAAACTTCCTAACCAGCAACAGTAAAGGTACCCTAGCTCATACCCATCCTCTCTCTACCTTACTGTATGCTTCTCCTGTCCTAATTAGTCTAAACAAGAGTGATTTAAACAAGCTGTCAGTATGCTACAACAACATAGTAAAATTCACCACAAACTCCTCCTACCGCACACATCACTGTCAAGACCTAAAACAGCTTTCCTGGCTAGAAATCCCTAACACCTTAGCTGTAAAACAACTTCTTCTAGCTCACCAAATACTGTACCAACCTGACAAAATTCCAGCCTTACAAGACCTGATCACCCCCTACTCCAGTAACTAGAACTTAGATCCACTAACAAGGCACTAATCGCAATCTCCAAAAGCCATTACAGCTCTGGTGACTCCCAGTATTCTAGCAACATTGCCAAAACTTGGAACTACCCACCACTGCAAATCAGAGGCAGCCTAATAAAACCATCTTCAAAAAACAGCTCATTTCCCACCTAAACAACTCCTGGACATGCAACTGCCCAGCACCTGGCTGATATATTCTAACTCCTTTCCCTACCCACTATCCAACCTCTTTAAAACTCCCACAGATACACTGTATATTATCACATGTTACTTGTAACTGCCTAACACATGGCTGACATATTCTAACTCCTTTCCCCTACCCACTATCCAACCTCTTTAAAACTCCCACAGATACACTATATATTATCACACGTTACTTGTAACTGCCTAGCACCTGGCTGACATATTCTAACTCCTTTCTCCTACCCACTATCCAACCTCCTCTTTAAAACTCCCACAGAGGCACTATATATTACCACACGTTACTTACCAACTCACTGCCCCATCTATACCCACTAACTCTCCCCTAGAGTAAGATGAAAAACTTTCCCTTAAAATGTCGATGCACCTCATATGAACCTGTCTATATTCTCCTCCTTTTTTAGTTTTTACTTTCTTCTCTTATCTTCAGTACATCTTCAAGATTATCTCTGCTAAACATCCTGTATGAACAAGCATCGTATGTTACCACTTGCTATACTTTTAATTGCATGTCTAAATCTCTGTGCTTATGTAAATATCTTATGCAATCATGTAATTGTCTGCTATATTTTTATAACTGAATGTGTACATATCTTATGTGTAGTATGTTAATAATTATTCTGATGACTTTCTCCCCAGTCCTCCAATGAAAACAGACAGCTCTGTCCAGTTGGGACATACCACCTATCTCAACCAGGCCCAGGCATTTCACACAATTCCCAACTCGGGTATTTTAATAAACTCACAAACCTGGGCATAAATCCCTACATCACAAGGTGAATAGCCAATTGGCTCATGGACAGGACACGTGGTTAAAGTGGCTGAATCCAGATCTAGTAAAGGGGTCAGTTACTAGTGGTGTGCCACAGGGCTCTTTTCTGGGACCACTCCTGTTCAGAATATACTTCTCTGAAGTTAAGTCTAATTTGGAAGGTCTCTGGATAACAAAGTTTGCAGACGATTGTAAGTTGGTGGCAATCAGTGAGTCCCCCAATGATGTAGGTATCCTTCAGGAGGGTCTAGATCAGACAAATGATTGGTGCCAGAACCATGTCCTACAACTAAATGTGAAAAAATACATCATACCCTTTGGGAAGTCAAATACCTCTGCATATTACAACATGTATAGCACACCCCTAAGAGTAGACTCAGAGGTAAGAGATCTGGGTACACAGATAGGCAATAGCCTGAACTTTGACAGCCATGTGTCCACAGTGGTGAGGAAGTCCTTCTATGTGGCACAACTTATAATTAAGGTATGCATCCAGGTCCAAAGAAAGAATAGTTGTGTAAAATGTTACCATAACCATAAATGTCCTCTCTTCCATGTTGCACTATTCATAACATGAGGGAAATCCCTGCCTAGGCTACCCCAAACGTCTGGCCAGTATATGAAAGACTTAAGCTACTGCAAGGTACAAGTAATGTAGCACATAGAGCAGCCAAGCGTCGCCCATAAAAGTGACATCTGCACGTACCATCCTTAGAAATGAATGCCTTAGTCAGAACACCAGTCCAAGGATAAGAGGTAATTAGGTAATATCCAAAGAAGAGCATGAACCAAGGGGGAAGGAGGAGGGAATAGAATACTGCAACATGGAAGAGAAGGGCATCTATGGTTAGGGTAAGATTTGACGCAACTATTCTATGTCCTTCTACTCCCATGTTGCAGTATTCATAACATGAGGGAGAATATCAAACCTCATGAGTGAAGGAGGGGGAACACAAGAAGTCTCCGCAAATCCATGCAGAATTGGGGGAGCACAAGAAGTCTCCACAAATCCATGCAGAATTGGGGAAGCACAAGAAGTCTCCACAAATCCATGTAGAATTGGGGGAGCACAAGAAGTCACCACAAATCCATGCAGAATTGGGGGAGCACAAGAAGTCTCCACAAATCCATGCAGAATTGGGGGAGCACAAGAAGTCTCCAGAAATCCACGCAGAATTGCTCTAGGAAATCCTGTTCTGCATTTGGAAATAGAATCCGGTTTGTAGTGTTTTGTAAAGGTAGGACAGAGGGCCAAGTAGCTACTTCTTGGATAGAAGCAGTATCCAGGCCTTTAAAGAAGGCCCAAGAGGAGGCCACTGCTCCAGCGGAATGGGCCTTGACAGAGGAAGAAAGAGTTTTCCTCTGAGAGAGACAGCAAAAGGAAATTGCCTTTGAAAGCCAAGTTGAAATAGTCTGTTTAGAGAGGGGTTTTCCCAGTGCCCTGGGTTGAAATGAAACAAACAATTGCTCAGACTTTCTAATAGATTTAGTCTTGTCCAGATAAAATCTGAGCTGCCTGTGTACATCTGAAGTGTGACAAAGACTCTCACTGGAGTTTTGAAGGGAAGGGAAAAATGTGGGTAGATGAACAGAATGATCGAGGGACAAGTTATCAACCACTTTAGGCATGAAGGAAGGGTTGGTATGAAGGGATACCCTATCTTTGTGAAAAATCAGAAAAGGTTGTGAAGCCATTAAAGCTTGGCATTCTGAAACTCACCTAGCAGAAGTAACGGCTACCAGTAAAACAGATTTCCAAGTGCAGAATTTTAGGGAAGATGAGGCAGCAGGCTCAAAGGGAGTCTGGGTCAGTTTTTCCAAAACAAAATTTAGGTCCCAGGGAGGAGGAACAAGTTTCTTGGGAGGTGTTATGTGAAGGACACCTTTAAGAAAAGTTTAACCTCTAATCTATAAGCTAAGGGGGGAGTCAAAGACAGACATGCAGAAATGGCTGACAAATGGGCTTTAACTGAAGAATAAGCCAGTCCAGCCTTTACCAGCTCACACAAGTAAGAAAGAACTAAGGGAATATCCACTGAAAATGGATCTCGTCTCTTATTAAGACACCAGACAGAGAACCTTCTCCATTTGGGCAAGTAGGAACTCCTTGTACTAGGTTTCCTGGTCTCCTGCAGAACTAGAAGCATGTCCTTAGAAAAAAAGGTGGCTGAAAGGAATCAAAGCCCCTCACCCATAAGGTCAGGTTTAGAGTTGCCAACTGTGGATGAGTGAGGGATCCCTTGTCTTGTATGAGCAGATCCACCCTGTGAGGTAACTTGTGATGATTTCCCTTGGCTAAATGCAGAAGACGAGGGAACCAATGCTGTCTTGGCCAAAAGGGAGTCACCAACAAGATTTTTGGTTTGTCCTGTATCTTCAGAAGGACTTTCTGAATTAGGGGGAAGGGGGGAATGTGTACAGAAACATCTCCTTCCAGGAGAATGACAGGGTGTCCACCTTCCAAACCAGAGGGTGTGGAACTCTGGCACATAATTTTGGAATTTGTTTGTTCATAGGGGAGGCAAAGAGATCTACTTGAGTTGTATCCCACTGGTGAATAATGTCCAGGAAACACATCCCTGTGGATCATCCCATTAGGGGAACAGAGTTTGCAGGGTGAGCATCCTGAAGGTGGGTACTTGTAGGAATAAATTGAGTTGGGACAAGTCTAAAATTGGTCTCCAAGAGCCATACTTCCTGGGAACTAAGAATGTCCTAGAATAGAACCCTTTTCTTCTTTCCAAAGTGGAAACTTCTTGAATGGTTCCTTGAGTTTGCAAGTCTTGAACAACTTGAGGGGAAAAGGTGGATCTGGTCCTTTGGGTGTTGTGGAATTCACATGAAGGGAGGAATGGTTCTCCAAGTCATGTAGTAACCTACTTGTACAATAGACAGGACCCATTTGTCTGTGGTAATGCTTGTCTAATGAGAAAGATGCTGGGAAAGGGGGATTTTTCAGAAAGTTGCCACCTGGCTTGTTTGGAAAGGGGGGGGGGTCTTTTGAGCAGAGGATTGCTGAGACCTAGGAGGTGTCTGCTTGCATGTGGCTTTCCTTTGTCGTTGGGAAGGTGCTCTGGTCTTTCTTCTTACAAAGTTAGGCCTAGAAGGGTAGTTCATATGACATCTGGGAACTGGGGATGCAAAAATATGTTTTAGCTCCTGAGATTCTTTTCCTTTCTCTTTAAGGGATTTAAGAGGGCCAAAGCATTGGATCCAAATAGTGTGGTATTGTCCAGTGGAGCATCCATAATCCTTGCCTTGAAATCCTCGGGCAAATGCTGCAACCTCAGCCAGGAATATCTCCTGATGACAGAATCTGATGCTGCTGATCTTGCAGACACCTCTGCCGCTTCATATCTGCCTTTTCTGGAATGGCTGGTAACCTGGGATGACAATCCCAAAAGGGAAGAAAGCTGTTTTTTTGTTGCAGAGTCTTGGAGATCTGTCAGCAATTTGGAGGCCTGTGAAAGTAGGGTCAGAACATACTTGGATATGTATGTCTGATAATAAATGGCCCTAAAAGCAAGAGTGGAAGAGGTATAGACCTCCTTTCCAATTCTCTCCATCATTTTACTGTCCTTATCTGAGGGCAGGAGGTTGGTGGAGGGCAGTAATTTGGTAGTTTTATCTGCAGACAGAGCGTTCACAGCTGGGTGTGCAAGAGGACATTTGTACAGGTAACTGCTGTCCTCAGGGACCTTATAGAACTTGTCTGGCCTTTTGGGAGCAGAAGGTTGTGAATCAGGGTTTTTAGATGCAACAAGAAAGGCATCTTAAAAAAGATGGCAAGACACATGGAAAGGCTGAAGGAATAGGGTAGTCTACTTGTAAGAGGTCATAACACCTCTTTTGTACCTGTGAGCTTTCCTACTTGAAATAATCCTTCATTCTGGAAATAGTTTCTCCAAAAGTAATATCTTCTTCTGGATAATCCCAACTATTGGAATCCACTTCAGGAGGGGCATATTCCAGAGGAGAGTCAATTTGAGTGAAGCCAGGGATTCATCCAAGGATGATTCATCTTCCTAAGAGGCCACTAGTTCAGCACATGGAGGAGGGTACATAGGAGATGCTGGAGTAGGAGGTTGCAAGGTAGAAGGCCTAACTGCCATGAAAGCGTTCAAAATCCCTTGGGAAAGGCACTGTACGAGCACATCCACTCATGAACTAAGATACCATCCCAGAAAAAAAATAAAATCAAATCAAAAAAAAAAGGAAAAATTGGGTGCATCCTCCCACTAAACAAACTACAACAAAATAAAGAAAAAAAAGAAAAACTTAGAAAAAAAAGAAAATGCAAAAATCCTCAAACTAGCCTCAGTAAGAAGTAAAGATGCTCATAAAATCTCTAAAACAACCTAAAAAACAAACTACAAAAAATTCAAAGATCTCTGACCAATATACCAAATAACTAAGCAACTATAAATCTGGCAATGCTCTGATCTGCCAATCTGAAAACAAAATGAATGGCATTAAATATATCCGAACGATATTGCTAATATACCCGATTCGATGCCAACTTCACCCCCTTTCGACCCTCTAAAAGGCCACATGGCACCCCTCGATACTTGCCCCAAAAATCAATTAACCCCACACACAAACAGCACCACTCGACTCTCTAGACAAAGGTGCATCAGCAGACATCCGAACAGTACATCTGTGCTGTACATGAACTACACTGAGAGACTCTGGTGTCCCTCATAATTTGTCATACACCACTGGTCTCTCACTGTCCTGTTCAGGCCTCACTGCGACACTCACCTATCAGTAATCCACATCCACAAGGGGGATCCATCCTTAGATCGTCCCAAACAGTAGTCATCATCTATCTAAAAGGCTTACCATTTATTATGATGGACAACTTGAAACAAAGACACTGCAACCACACAATGGAACTTATACCCAGTTGTTACCAATCTGGGGAGGGATCTTGACTGGGAGACACATTTTTGTTTGTGTTTCCTCTTAAGTGGAAGGCCTACCCTAGGCTGGGAAGAAAGGGCCAATGTAGGCCTGGGCTCCAGATCAGATGTCAGCAAGACCTCAATGGAAGGGGCAGGAGAGGTACTAAGAGGAACGTTACAAGGAGTGAGCCACAGTTCCCCCTTACCATCCAACCGGACGTCTACAAATACCTCTGTGGACATGCTGTAGGAACCCTCCCTAGTGGCTTATAGATCAGTACCCACCAAAGGAGGAGGACCCGACACACAGTAAGTACCTCCAGGCCTTCACTGGCCTCAAGAGGGATCTCCAGGATCAGAGGTGCAGCCAAAGATTCAGACCTTACCTTTTTTGCCTTTTTCTTAGGGGACTCACCCAACGGACCTGCAGTACCTTCCATACCTAAAGCTAGTTGCTTAAGTCTCTGGTTTTCTAGGTATATATTAAGGGCAGACAGACGACTATGGAGAGTTTTAGGGACAAATGCCTTACAGATGGCACAGGCCTTGTAATCATGATTGGACCCTAGACAAAAAAAAGATACTGGTCATGATTGTCTTTGTGTGGAATCTGTCTTTCACACTGGCACTTGCCCTTCTTGGAGGACATTAACCTCTGACAAGCATGTAGTAGCAAAAGCATAAAAGGTTTTCCCTGACGGGGCACTTACTGAACTGAAGAGAAACTTTCAGCGATCAGACAGACGTCTGGAAGCTGTCGTTCTGAGTGGCAGCAGAGAAGTTCTGAGGATGATACGTGCAGATGTCACTTTTATGGACAATGCTTGGCTTCTCTATGTCGCATGTACCTTGCAGTAGCTAAAGTCTTTGGTATACTGGCCAGACGTTCACGTCACCTAGGTGGGATCTCCTTCATGTTACGAATACTACAACATGAGAATAGAAGGACATATAGTCCCGCTGTACTTAGCCCTCATTAGACCAATAATTAAGTACAATGTACCGTCTGTGTACTTGACTAGGCACTTACAGTAGCTGGAGTGACCTCAGAGGTTTCTCAAAGAAAATACAGGGCTGTAAACATGGCCTATGTGGATAGACTAAAAGCTCCATCTTCTACCGACTATTAAGGAGTTACTTATGCCTAACCTACAAGGTACTCACAAATCCAGCCCTGATGGAGCTACCACACATCCACCAGTCAAAAAGCACAAACATCAGCCAATCTAGGTATCTAAAGTTAATCAGTGACTCAAACTAAACATGCTGGAGTGACAGATCTGTGTCTCAGAGATTGCCCCCCTCTGGAACAGGCTTCCTATTCACATTAGGCAGAGCCCTTCCCTGGCTCTCTTCAAATGCAGTTTGGATCAACGGATGATGTGTCACAAATTCACACATGGGGTAGCGCCTATGTCCCTAACTGACAGGGGCAGTCTGTAACAAACTCAAGGTATAGACATAAACACATGCCACCCCGTTCCTCCTAGGGATCACATACTGGGTACAATCAGGTTATACTGGCAGGGCTTGTAAGGGCTCTTTAGCCATTAGCCTAGTAATCTTGTATGACCCTATGACAGCCCACAAAGGGTGGCAGGAAAGCTTTTTTAGTTGTGACATTTTCCCATTTATCTAAGCCACACACCTTTCCACACTGATGTTCATCTTCTTCCTCTCATTCACACTGGCTTATTTTTTTTACCATAACATTCTCAAGTCACGCACTCACTTATGCAGTCCCATGGTATTGTTCACCAAACTGTACTGCCATCATTTCTGTGTGCTCATTAAGAGTAGTTATAGCAACATCAGCACCGTCACGGTTCAAGCATTACTCTACATTTACTTAGAACTATTCTGTTACACTCTTCTGTGCCTCTCTAAAGTACGGTTCTTAGAGGAAGCATTGTGTATGAAATGATCTGTGCTTTTGTTTTTTTAACCACGTTAACTGTATTCTCTCTGCTATACTTCTACATTATAAGTAAGAATCCTTCTCTAACCATGAACAGAATCACAGGTAATATGTCTTATCATAAACTTGTAAATAAATAATGGTTAAATTAATTAAGTGATGACTTGTAATGCTGATGTCACAACAAAAAAAGACTGAAGTTTGATAGCCACTTCTGCTCAGGTTGATAGGTACGGTTTTAACCACATCACTGAGACAAGCATGCTTGCTCTTTACCAGTATGGAAGGTTAGATGTTTACTGACAGAACGATGTTGATGCAAAAAAAAAAAAAAATCAATAAAAGATGCATACCTCAACAAACTTGGTGATTGTTCTGGGTCTTTTCTGTGGAACATCAGACATTCTCTCACTTCCTGCTTCGTCTTGTTTCATAGTTTTGCAGTTTCCTTACACTGAAAGGGCAAAACACTCAGGTGAGAAAACAGAGATCAAATGCCCTTGCAGTCATAAAATCTGTTATTGATCTTCCCAAAACTAATCTTATTCTACAAAGAAAAGTACAGCTTAACATGTACTTAAATGTTTGTTTCTTTTTATTTAAATGACTAAATAAACAAAACAAATACTTCATCTGATAGATCAAAGGATCCAGGTCTGCAGCCACTCTACATCCTTTTCCTGTTCATGTCACAAAAGACTGCACTAATACCCTGCAGGGTTTTCGTCTGCACTCTGACTGCTTTGCACACGAGTACTACATTTGCCCAGGGTTGCCTCACAACACTCATTGCATCGCTGTGCACATTGCAAGGTTATTAATTCAAACCACAGTAGAGAAATAGCCTGCATTGACAAGAGACCACACCATTCACATGGGAAGTACATAACATCTCTTTCTGATTTTAAAGAAGTATTTACTGCTCACTACAATAGTGAAAGTGGTGCTCATTCCAGATATGGCATCAAAAGACTTTTCTGTATTATTTAATGAAGTTAAGGCTGAGTGTGAAACTGATCACTTGTGATCAGTGTTCTACCCTGGTGAACAGCACCTCTTTCAGTAATTCATTATAAAAGTTAACCACTCCCTGTGTGAAAACAATTGTTTTGCCAAGATTATCCTGTGTTCCCTTTATCCTTTGCTCACGCCCCTTTTCCCTGCTCTGCCCTTCTTTGCCTGTGTAACCCCATCATAACTACCTGTTAGTGACACGTGCGCCATTATCATACCCCCCTTATTCATCTCTAGTGTTTTATAGTGAAAAAGATGCCAAGATCCCTTGTCTCCCTTCATACTTTCCATTCCCATCAACATCCTATTCATCTTCCTGTGTACCCTCTGCAGCAATACCCCCTTCGTAATATGGCCTCCACCACTGCATACAGTATGCCAAGTGGGGCCTACCATTTCCTGATATTACCACCCACTTATCTATTGTTTCAACACCACTGCATAGATAACCCAGATCTTAGTTCACCTTCTCCGACACTCACACACTGGCCCTGATAGTGCTGGTGTCCCTTAACTCCCAGAGAGTTTTCCTGTTCTGGCCTCCGGAAACTTACTCTTGTGTCCTTGGATTGTCACTTCCCTGGAGTAGCATTACTTGTGTAGACCACCTGAAGGGACTGTAACTCTAGTCTCCTTAGGTCCCTTTTTAGGCTTCTTTTCTGTATGCCACCCCTCCCTCCCAACCTTGGTGTCAACTGCAAAAAGATTGATCCAATTTTCCACATCCTGCAAGAGGTCAGGCATCGACACATTAAATATGGCTGAACCCAGAAAAGACCCTTGAGAAATCCTGTTTCTTATCTTACAAGAGCTTTAGCTCCCCAGTTGCAAACTCCTGTTCTATATTATCTGTCCAACTATTCAGCCATCTAGACAAACCATGACCCACGTCTTTGTTATCACCTAGAATGCAGGTCCAAGTTAAAGGCTTTCATGCAATCGTATCTGCAGGATTATTCTAACTGTCGCCCTGGTGACGTAATGTCAGAAAAGGATCAAGACAGCCCTGACAGGATCTGCCCACAATGACTCCATCATAGAACTCAAGAAGTAGCCTGTTTTGTCCCAGAAACATTAAAAGCCTTGATGTCAGTAATGCTTCTGTTGTTCTGCCCTCCAATGATGTCACACTCACTGGCACACAGTTTCCTGGACTGCTGCTTACCCCATCTTCGCAGAAGGGCATCAGCACTACTATTTTTCATTCACCCTGAGATTAACCCCTCCTTAGTGCATCTTTTAATACGTGCTGCAAGGGGTTTAACCTAACCCTGAACAGCCTTTTTAACATCCTTTATGGGATCTTACCTTATCCATTTGTTTTTTCTCCTTTAGATCTCCCAGTACCTTACCACATAATAAGCCTCAGTCAGTGTCTCCTCATTTGTCTCTTCTCCTTCTTGCCCCGTCCTGCCTGCCCGTATCTGTGCCTTTCCTTTAACTGTTGCAAAGCACTATTTAATGGGCAACATGACATCTGACCTCTGGCCACTGTGTGCAGTTTTGCTTTGAATGTTTTCCCCATGCCTGTTTTTTTCTCAGAGAATTTCAGTTTCCTCCCACATTCCAAAACATGCCAGTTGACTGGCGACACTGACTCGTTCATATTTTATGTGTATGTATATAATATACATAAGCACATAGGTGATTAGTAGGCTAATGACCACATGGGGTCCTTTTAAGACTAGCCATGCTTCCAAAGGTAAAAATTGAATCCTGTACCTTCTGCTTGTGAGGTAAACACCTTAACCATTATTAGCAAAAAAATCCAAGCGATGGAGGCAAAATGATGAATAAAACTTCCAAAATCTATTGTGTTAGCGCTTTCGTAAACCAGTTACTTCATCAGACACATAAGATAAAATAACAGCTCATCTTCTCAATATATATACTATAACAATTAATCAGTTAAAAGAAAAGTACAGTTTTGTACCTACCATAAATGTAGATGTCCGATAGATATGCAACTGCAGTCCTGACACATGGGTTGTCCTGCCTCAGGTAGCTCTTCAGTCGGCCGGATTCCAAGTCTGTCCGGCGGCGTCGCCTGGATGTCGCACTCCCCCCGGTATGCCAGTTGGTACGCCATCTTCTTCAGTCCAGTGTTTCTTGCCCCAGATGCCAGGTGCCCCAGCCAGAT
The DNA here is from genome assembly GCF_019279795.1 of Protopterus annectens. Taxonomy (NCBI): domain Eukaryota; kingdom Metazoa; phylum Chordata; order Ceratodontiformes; family Protopteridae; genus Protopterus; species Protopterus annectens. The sequence goes on along the minus strand of NC_056729.1, from coordinate 1,725,144,972 downwards.
TGGTGAAGGTGTAAAAAAAATCCAGAAATGCAAAAAAAAGATATGCAAAACAGTAATAAATCACATCTACATTTATGGTAGGTACAAACTGCATTATGTCCTTCAAGAATGCAACTGTCCCTGACACATAGGGGTGGAATACTACCAAGCTAAAGGTAGGATCTAAGATAAGATGATGTAGATAAATGCCCTAAAAGGACCTGAAGCAAAGCCTGCTCGGACCAAAAGCCTGGAAAGGTTGGAAGGTAAAAATGTAAATGTATGCACGGAGCTCCATGTAGCAGCTTTAGATGTCCTTTGTAGCCACCCCTTTGTAGAAAAGCTGTGGTAGCTGTGGCTGTGTGGAGTGCCTGATATTGGCTGGCTGTTGGTCTTTGTCCTGTCCAAGTAGTAGCCAATTTGCCTGTATGTGTAAAAAGTGCAGAAGCTTTTCCTTTTTTTTTGAGGATTGGGAAAGAAAAGAGGGCAGGTGAATTGCTTGATTTAGAGAAACCCTGACACTTTTCTTGGCATGAAAGGATTGTCTTGAAGAAGAGACTCTGTCCTGATGGAAAAATGGAGAAATGAGGTGAGCCATGAGGGCCCAGCTTCCACTCCTTCACTGTTGAAAGCTAACAGGACTCGCCAACAGGAAAAAAGAGAAAGAGAGAAATTGCAAGATCTGAAGATGCTGCTGGCTCAAAAGAGCTAAGTTTCCAATTTTTAAGTTGAGGGCCCATGGCCATGGCAGGTGTTTTCTTTTTTTTCTTGGAGGTTTTTATCCTCTTAGAAAACCTCTTAGCAAAAGATGGTGAAAACAGGAAGAATTTCATGGCAGTTGGTTTTTATTTGAAAGAAGCGAAAGCTGTATTTTTATGGAGGAATATGAAAGGCCATTGTGAAGCATTCTGCCAAGTATTCTAGTATCTGTGATGACATTGATGCATCTGCGATTTGGCCTTGGCATTTTTCCATCTGTTGGTCTTCCATTTGGCTGAATTGGTTTTGGTGGTGGGCGGTGGAAGTCAAAAGCAGATCTTGAGAACTGAGAAAGAGATAAGGGAGAGAGCATGGAGGGGAGAAAGTCAGTTGTTGTGTTTGCAGGTGCAGGTTGGGATGAACAGTCCTGTAATTGTGCTGGCTTATAGGGCAGACTGGTGCAGGAGCAGAGCCTTGCGTGTCATATGCTCCGCTTGCATGGATACCAGTGCTGTAGTGGTGGAGCTTGAAAATCAAATCAACCCATATGTCAGGACTGCAGTTGCATTCTTGAAGGACATCTTTAGGTTTCTCTCCAAATACTCTTAAAGAAACATACAAAAATATATAAAAATATATGAAAATATATATGAATATATATAAAAAAGGGGGAGGGAAGACACATTAATAACATATCTATTTCATTAAAAGATTCTTTAACAACAAATCTAAACCATCCCAAGAGCATTATTAAGGAAAATGTTAATGTTAATTGTACTAGGAAGGGGGATGACTATAGTGCCCTGGCCAAACATACTTTAGATATGGGTGAGGACCATACTTTTAAGTTCCAAGTCTTGCAGGTACAACAAACTAGTGAAAGACTGGGGGATATAGTTAATGATACAGAATTCACAGAGTTGAGATGGATTCTAAGGCTGGGAGCACATAGAGGTTTAGGTCTGAATGACATGGTACCCCTGAAGCCAGTCCTAAATAGGAAGGGCATTAGGAAATAAAACATGAAACATTTTCCTTAATAATGCTCTTGGGATAGTTTAGATTTGTTGTTAAAGAATCTTTTAATGAAATAGATATGTTATTAATGTGTCTTCCCTCCCCCTTTTTTTATATATATTCATATATATTATCACATATTTTTATATATGTTTTTATGTTCTTTAAGAGACTTTGGAGGGAAACCTAAAGTTTCTTTTAATTGATTAATTGTTATAGTATATATATATATATATATTGAGAAGATGAGCTGTTATTTTAGCTTGTGCATCTGATGAAGTAACTGGTTTATGAAAATGCTAACAATAAATTTTGGAAGTTTTATTCATCATTTTGCCTCCATCGCTTGGATTTTTTGCTAATAATTCTTGGGGAGTTGCTCACGCTCTTTGGGACTTTTTTGCACCTTAACCAGTATGCCAACCCCCAACCACTGTGTGTGTGTGTGTGTGTGTGTGTGTGTGTGTGTGTGTGTGTGTGTGTGTGTGTGTGTGTGTGTATGTTATACATATACACATATATTGGTCTATCATTTCTGATATTGACCTCTGCATTATTGAGTCACTTTGGTTGACAATGTAGATTCTCAACAGTTGTGAAATAATGGATAATCCTCAGGGAGAGGGAATAAGACCCTCCCCTACGATCATGCAATTTCAGAGTTAGTATATATAATTAGCAGGGGGTGTGGGGGTAGAGGGGGCCTGCCTCTGCAAAAAACACTTTTTTTTATTTTAACATGCTCCATGGAGTAACCTCAGTGCTTGGGCAGAAATGTGTTGACATTCGAGGTTTGACATTATTGGATGAACATTAGGCACGCTGAAGCAATGTCGATTTGATAAATGCCACTAGCTCCAGATGTATTATACATTCCATGTTTTTTGTTTGCTTGTTAGCGTTGCCACCTCACAGCAAGAGGTTCCTCAGTTTGATTCTCAGCTGGGCTGCCTTCTGTGCGGAGACCACATGTCCTCCCTGCGGACGCACGGGTTTCCGTCGGGTGCTTCGGTTTCCTCCCACATCCCAAAGACATGCTGTAGGTGGGATTGGACACTCCTTCTTTGGAAGGTTGTGCGACAGGCTGGCAACTCAATACCATAAAACTCCACTGCCAATCATTCTGTAGACCGTTGTTCTGCTATGGCAACCCCAACCGGGAAAAAAAGAAGAAGAAGAAGAAATGGACTGTGATGTTGTATCTACCAGCACACAGTTACCTTTTCTCCTTCCTTACCTTTTCCTATTTTCCTTCAGCCTTTTCTACTCTCTATAAAAAAGAAAAGAAATGGCACACCATCTGTCTAAAAGGTTTCCCTCCTCCCCCCACCCAGCACACTCGTACATGTTGTCGTATGTATTACCTTCTGCTTGGTCTCCTCCCACCTTCCTTCCCTTTTATTAATCCAACAAGTGTCCAAATACCTGTAAACCAAAACAGTTAAGCATACCCGACTCGCACTGTATCCAGTGCTGTTCCATGATATGCCCCCCTCAACTAAACACTGAGAAGCAAAAAAAATCACAAATGTCAGTATGGAAATGGATGCCTGTACTGCATGTTCTACTGACTGGCATCTGCTGATTGTGCTGCCTAACACTTTACCTCTAGGGCAGTTGCCTTTTTGCCCCGCCCTGGTACTCTTCTGCAGTACAGCTACACATACTATATACCTACTTTGCAGTCTGTGTCTCACATGGTGCCATTCTGCCAAAGGGCAGAGTAAGAAATGCAGCCTTGCTGCTACAAGCCCTGGTTTAGATTGAGATACATCATCAGAGTTTACATTCACCGTGCTTGTACGATCACACCATCTGCCACACAGGCACTTTATAGGTACATAGGTAGATACTAGGCTATCTGCCCTAGGGCATTTATAAGCCTAGCCAGAGTGTATTTGGCTTCCGCCTCCCTATTAGATTAGCCTACTGTGCCTCTGTAAAGTAGGTCACAGAAGGCACCCTTTTAAGATTAGTTTACTGTGCCGCTGTCTAGCAGGGACACAGGAGAGATCCCAGGGGTGAATTTGCGATTTCCCATCCATGCGTCCAAATTTCGCTTGAAGAGGGTCAGCGAGGGGCTATGTCTAACATGAATTGGGATTCTATTTCAGAGTGAGGGGAGCCTTTGGGAAATGAATCTGTCCCTCCAGCATGTCCTATTTATTTTTGTGCTGAGGTGTAAGGTTCCCTGCACTTTTGTGAGTACATTTCACTCTATGGCTTTATTTAACTGAACAGCAGAACAGCACATACAGGCCTACTTATGCACTTGCTGCTTAAATGATTTATGTACTCCTAAACTCAGCTAGCTGCCCACCAGTACTACACATTTCATCTGGATATTTAACATCTCCTACTGTCAATCGGCAATGTACTTTGATGCACAGTAGAGCACTGTATCTCTATAAACCACCCATCAGCTCAATTATTAATGAGCAGAAGGTTAAAACACAGACTACCTACTTCATCTATTTTGCTGATGCCTAAAATTCAATACAAAGTAAAGAACATGCTGGAGAAAAATCAGCAGAGACAGAAATACTACTGATATAAACTGCAGAAGACTGCCACCCACATAAGCTGCAGATATTTAAAAAGCACATAAACCATGAGAAGGTCTGCACCCTGAAGCTGAAGTTGGTAAAGAAGTTAAATTAAGATTCATTTTTTTTTTCGTTTGTGGAGAAACTGGAAAGCGGCACAAGAACAATCACAAACTGTAGACACCGGAATAAAACAAAGAATCCAAATCCAGTTATGATAAGTAACCAACAATGTCGCTTCCTCTTCCGTTACAAAACATAGAGGTTGTGAGAATGGTGATAGCATGAGTTATAACAACAAACTCCTGAAGTCCTGCGTCCAAGAAAAAAAAAGCTGTACTGCAGCAAGAACTGCCAGAGAGGAAGATAAGATATCCAGAGGGACTAGGCCATTGAAATTATCCAGATTGGAAAGGGCATTGAAGCAACTAGATGGATACATGGACAGTTTGAGAATAGCAAGATACTAACAACTGAAAAGTTAATTTTTTTAATATGCCTCTTCAATGGGCACAAATGCTTTATTTTGATATAAAAAAACTCATAGGTTCATAGATTAGTATTGGCTATCTGCCCTTTTGGGCCATTTGAAGCCTAGCCAGTTACCCCATGTGAGAATCAAACCCTGCACCTTGTGTCTTTAAGGTAAGCACCTTGACCATTATGTCATCCTCCCATGGCATAATATATTCTTAAGGTTAATTGAAAATGACCAGTGTAACATAATGCATACTACCTGCTACCTCATCCATCACCCCCTTTTCCCATTTTGTACACGTGGTCATAAAGGAGCATCGACGGTGACCATCATCAAGAGTCAGTGTTCACACCACCATGTGGCTAGCTAGCCTTGCTGCAGGTCTTCCATATCACATATACATAAACGCACTCATGCACTCACATCTGCTGCCAATTTAGTGTGCCCGCTCTACCTACTTTAGGTCTTTGGAACATGGGAGGAAAATGGAGCACCCAAAGAAAACCATGTAGACACCAGACAGAATGTACCCCAGCCAAGAAATGAACTAGAGAAAGTACAGAGGTATACACTTATCATAAGTGTAGATGTTCGAGTGTATTCACTGTTGCAGTCATCACCTGTGGGTAATCCCTTCTGTGGCAGCCCTCGGCCAGCCTGAATACCAGAATCTGTGTTTTTCTGTGTCAGCTGCTGTCACCTGTAGACTGACGTCAGGTCATCAGTGCTATAAAGCAAGGCAGCTGATGCCATTACATCAGTTTTTCTTGCCCTAACCAGTCAGGAGCCCCAGGAAAAATGGCAAAGCGGTCCTGGTGGTTTAACAACCACCCCAAGAAGCTTATGTCTCCCTAATGAAAGAGGATATAAGGAGGCTGGAGGGTGGAACACCAGGACTGCAACAATGAATACACTCGAACATCTACATTTATGGTAAGTGTACACAACTGTACTATGTTCTTCATGTTTCACTGTTGCAGTCATCATCTGTGGGAGGATTCCCAAAGCTGAAGAGAGGGGTGGCAGGATTAATTAGAAACCTAGGCAAGGATAAGGAGGCCCTGCAGCACTGCAGTGGCAAACCCTGCCCTTGCCTTAGAGAAAAGAGGAAGGTGGTAATGCTTTGTAAAGGTATGGACTGAGGTCTAGGTGGCAGCTTCTAAGAAGTCCCGAGTGGGAACTCCTGTGAGGAATGCTGTGGATGTGGAGGCTGCCCTAGTGGAATGGGTATGAATAGACTTGGTGAGAGGTTTCCCATGAAATCTGTAGCAGAAATGGATACAGTGTGATATCCATTTAGAGATAGTCTGCTTGGAAATGGGCTTCCCACTGCCACTAGGGCAAAACTGACAAGAAGTTGGTCCGTTTTTCTAAAGGGTTTAGTATGGTTCAGGTAGTATCGGAGCTGCCTGTGCACGTCCAGAGAGTGCAGAATTCTTTCACCTTTGTTATGAGGGTTAGGGAAGAAGGTAGGCAGATGAATGGCCTGGTTGAGAGTCACTTTAGATACCACCATGGGGATAAAGGAGGGGTTAGGCCTAAGGGAAACCCTGTCTGCATGGAAAATGATAAAGGGCTCAATGGCCAACAGTGTCTGAAGTTCAGAAACCCTTCTGGCTGAGGTGATAGCTAGCAAAAAAGCAGTCTTCCAGGAGAGGGATTTCAGTTCTGCTGAAGCAGCAGGTTCGAAGGGTGGTAAGGTTAGTTTTTCCAAAACATAATTAAGATCCCAGGCTGGCGTGGCAGGCCTTCTGGGAGGTCTGATATTAAAAGCCCCTCTGAGGAATTGTTTAATCAAAGGATGAGAGAACAGGAGTTAGTCTGTATTAAACTGAGCTGAAATGGCTGAGGTGTGGATTTTAACAGAAGAGAAGTAGAGGCCACTATTGAGAGTTTCCACTAGATAGTCCAGGATAAGAGGGACAGAAAGTTGTGAGGGACTGGCCCCTCTGGTCTGGCACCAGGAGCAGAATCTTTTGCATTTCCCTGTTTAAGATTTTCTGGTTCTGGGCCTTCTGGCCTTTGTGATAATGTCTAGGACCTGCTTGCTTAGCAGAAGCCCCTTGATTACCTTGGGAGTATCAGCCATTCTGATAGCTTGAGAGTCGGCAAGTCTGGGTGCAGCATCCCCCCCCCCCCACTTGAGTCAAGAGGTTTGGGATCTGGGGAAGCTGCCTGGGAGGCTGTAAGGTCAGGCTGTGCAGCAAAGGGTACCAATGTTGTCTGGGCCAATCTGGAGCAATGAGGATGGCTTTGGGTCCCTCCTCCCTTATCTTGATGAGTACCTTGGGAATAAGAGGCAGAGGAGGGAAAGCGTACACAAAGAGGGAGTTCCAGGGAAAGGTCAAAGCATCCACCTTCCATGCCAGGTGGTGATACTCCCTGGTGCACAATTTCTTTAGCTGATGGTTGAGATGTGAAGCAGTGATCCATCTCCAGATTTCCCCACACTTGAGTGACTTGCACAAAGATCTTTTTGTGGAGCTGCCATTTGTGGGGGTCCATTAAGTGACTGCTTAGGTGTTCTGCCAGGGTGTTAATGATCCCTGGTAGGTATTAGGCTATTAGGTGTAATCCCATGGAGGAGACAGTCAGCCAGTGGTTCATGGCTAGCCTGAACAGAGGTAAGATTGTGTCCCTCCCTGTTTGGTGATGTACCACATTACTGTGGTGTTGTCTGTTTTGATAAGGAGAACTCCTGGGCTAAGACTGGGCTGGAAGGATGACAAAGCCTTTTGCACCGCAATCATTTCCTTCTGGTTGATATGCAAGGGAAGGTGATGGGCATCCCAAAGACCTTGGGTGCACCTGCTGCTAGATGGGGGCCCAAGCAATGTCTGAGGCGTCAGTGGTAATGGTCTACCCGGTGGGGTGGTGGATGATGGGGAGACCCTGGTTTCTGGCACAGGCCCCTACCATACCTCTCAACCATACAGAATTCCTCAGTATTTTACCATTTTTGGGGTCATAATCATGGGGTGTCACAAATTTCCAAGTGGCCCCTTTAATTTCTGAATTTCCCGGGTTGTTTTTCAAATTTTGTTGATGTCATCACGTGCGGGGGCGCACACGATGACATCAGCATCATGAGCAGACTACCAGCCTGTTGGAATTTGGATAAGGGTGGGAGGGGGTGTGTGTCTGTGTTTATTTTACATTAAGTACAGTACAGCAACCAGTAACGTGGTTTGTAATGTTGCTGTATTAAAAGTGATTCCTTCCCCAGTGCAAGTAAGGTAAGAAATCTAAACAAACAAGCAAAACCTGGGTTGTTCATTTCCAATTGTGACGTTTTTTGAAGAAAGTAATTTAAGTTTGATAATGTTGCAGCTCACTGTTGCAATATTAAAAGTGTAAGGAGCTGCTACCATGCCGATATGTGTAAGGAGGATATTTGAGAGCTGCAGACAGTTGCTGCCGAGTCAATGCTGCATTAGTATCTGGTTTATTTTATAACTGTGTGTGTCCCAAATTTGTTAATGTTGCTGCCGTAAAAACGTTTGCCAGGAAAACCGTAAAGGACATTTATATTGCCCATACGCTTTAAGCTGTGATGAACACAGAAAACACAAATACACAGAAACTGTCTGTAAATCACACAGGAAACGAAAACTGAGGCCAAGATGTCTACGCTAATACTGTATGTTTGGGTTTGCAGTTGACCACTTAAGCTTGGTGCATGCAGCGCCGTTTCTAGGATACAGCCTTGTAAACAATAAAATTACTTTTAGATTTTGTTCTTATAACTTGTAGAGTTTAATCAGTTAAAGAAAGTGTATTTTCACTGTTTGTTGTTGTTGAGTCTTTCGGCTTTTCCCGGTTAGTCGCCACAGCAGAACTCCGTCCGCTAATGATTGGTAGTTGATTTTACGTGCGAGTTGCCAGCCCTGATGCACAACCTTCAACGACAGTACGCCCATTCACGCATGTCTCCACGCAGAAGATGCTCTAGCTGAGAATCGAACCGGACAGCGTCTTACTGTGAGGCGACAACGCTACCGCACCACCACCACCACGATGAGTGAAAATCACTTTGCTTGGAATTGGGAGATTTGTTGAAGCATTCTCTTAACTGGCGTTTGTGTAAGGTAATTTAAACTGCATTTCATATAATGTTTAAATAGTGAACCTAATTGCTGGTTATCAGATTATGCTCAGAACTTGTTTAACTACACAGAGTACTGTTTTCTGTTGTATTTAGGATACCAGAATAGCAGGATGAGCTCTGAGTTTTATACGGACGTGCTGTTGTAAAATTGTAACAGTCCTTGGACTCCATGAACATAAAGCAGTAGGTTCATTACATGCACTCTAGTTGTTAGTGCTGAGCTTGGAAATACTTGCAATGCATGAATACATTCAAGTTAAGATGAACAGTATTTGATCCCTCAAAATGATAAAGTAATATTTGTGTTTTTATTAATGGGTTCATTAATCAGTAATATTTAGCAGAATTAAACCTTGGAATAGTTTTCAGTGGTTTCTATTTGCATGTGGGATTCCATCAATGGAAGGGCCGCCTGCCAAACAATGACTGCTGTATCAGCTGGTCAGGGAACCGTTCTTTGATCTATGATGTAATCAGTGTGTTGCAATAGTAGCTGTGTGGTGTTTTTAACTTTGCGTTGCAGGTCTTTTTCTTTGACTATCTTGAACCTGTTTACATTTGTTGAGGTTGGGTAGGTTGTATAACGCAGAATGTGTTACACAACGTTTCGACAAACATATTCTCATTTGAAATCATTGTTATCCATGCTTAAGAATCACATGCACTTAAACTTAACAAAAGAGACTGACTCAGTTTGTTTCAGGAAAGGGTCACAGTGATAGCTTTATTATTCAAAGTCACTTTATATAGTTATGCTAGTTACGCCAAACTAGAACTGAGATAAATAAGGGCTGGACTTGCACAAGTATTCAGTGAACTAATACCATTATAAGCATTTTTACAGGAAAAAAAACACATTTCTTCTGGCTCCCTTTCAGAAACCGTATTTCCATTTTTACCAGCTGGAACCTTTCAATTTGGCCTCTTCAAGATGTCAGTAAAGTGGATCATCTTTCTTGGGCCTTGTCGAATACTGTAGTGCCTACCACCTTCGTGCTGTCACCATACTGATATTATTTAACCACGTAGAAGGTGGCCTAGCACTTTAATAGAGGGGGTCACACTGTCTGTTTTTACACCTTTGGTGTAGTGCCCTAGTTTTTACTCTTCACAGAAGTTTTTAAACATATCATGAATAAAATAGTTTGATTGTCTCTATAACTAACTACAACTTGTCAGGAAGGCAAAAACAGTCAGGGGAAAAACTCATTTAAAAACTTGCATACACTGCAATATTGCAAATATGCAATAACATTGTTACTTATGTTCATGGACTTTCACCAATTTATTTTGCTGCTGGTGTTACAACAGGCTCCCTATTAAGACCAAACCCCTACCCCAACCCACATAATGCAAGTTACCAAAAACAAAATCCTAAGGCTCATCATCTTCTCCCTTTCCAGTGAACATCATCACCACACATTTAAAAAAATGATTACCATTTACTACAGGGTCTGGGGGGTGGCATATTTTGGCTGTCTGTTCAGTTTGCGTTTGAACGTTGGTATCCCACAATTCTATTGGAGTGGGTGCAGTCGCATAATTGTGTATGCAAATTTTATGTTAATCACTGTACAGATTTGTATCTATTTTTCATGGGCCTTTGTCCAGATTTTTCATGTTTCCAGGTTGAGAGGTATGGCCCCTACCCACCAGAAATATTTGGCCCTTATACAGAGGATCAGAGGGACAGAGGTCTCCAGAGGCTGTGAGTGTTGACACCAAAGGTTCCTTAGATACCACTGAAGTTTCCTCATGTGCAGCCTGGCCAGAGGAATTAAAAGGATGCAAGATGCCATGTATCCCAAGGCCTGCAGGAACTTCCTCACTGTGAGGTGACTTTTGGAAGCCAGCTGGGTAAAGTAGAAAGGCAGGAAGCTCTGCTTTTCTGGGGATAGGAAGGCCAATTGGGATGCTGTATCCAGTAGTGCTCCCAGGAAAATGATCCTCCTGGGGGGGGAGTCTGCTTTGATCTCTTCTCATTGATGGTGAACCCCAAGGAAGTTAGGAGAGTTTTCACAAAGTGTAGGTCCTGGAGCAGCTTTTCTTTGCTCTCTGACTGAATGAGGCAGTCGTCCAGATAAGGGTAAATCTGTACATTTTTCTGTCTGCAAAAGGCTATGGCCAAGGCCAAACATTTGTTGAAAACCCTGGGAGCAGTAGAGACGTCAAAGGGAAGAGCAGAGAACTAAAAGTGCTATGAGCCTGATCTGAAACATAGGAATTTCCTGCAGGACTCCCTTATGGGTATATGGAGGTATGCATCTTTTAGGTCCAGGGTCACTAACCAGACATTTTTTGTCAGCATAGGTAGCAGCTGCTGCAGGGTTAGCATTTTGAATTTGGGGGCCAGCAGGGATGTGTTCAGAATGGACAGATCCAGGATGGGGTGCCAACTGCCCTCCTTTCTGGGAACAGGTAAAAGCCTGGAATAAAAGCCTTTGTCTGCTTGATCTGCGGGGGCAGGTTCTACTGCCCCCTGGGCTATAAGAATTTGGACTTGCTTTAATACCTCTGCCCACTGATTGGGAGGTAAGTCTGGGTACTATCTGGGAATTGGGGGTTCGTTGAAAGAGAATCTGTATCCCTGGAAAATGATCTTTAAGACCTATTGGTCCTTGGTTACATACAGCCAATTTTCTCTGCAGAGGGACAGCCTTCCTCAGAGCTTTTGGGTGAAAGGAGGCGGGGGGTAGGGAGTCATTAAGAGTTTTTGCCATAGAGGGATGGCGTAGAACTCCCTGCCTTAGAGGCAGATGTAGTCCACTGTTTGGTTCTCTGTTACCTGGGTGGCCTGTTCCTGCTGGGTTTAGCTTGCTCCTGTTTGCCAGGAGCAGGAAAGGACCAGTGCTTAGAGGGAAAGTTCCTGCTGAATCTAGGAGGTTGAACTTGAAAGAAATCTTTTACTGTTTGCATATATTTTGCTTTGTCTTCCATTTTTTAAGCACCTCTTCTGCTTTTTCTCCAAACAAGCAGTCTTTATCCAAACGTGCATACATTAATTTAGACTTGACATGATCAGGTAGAGGTTGTTCCTTTCACCATGCATGTCTCTGAATGACAGATCCAGACACTGCTGCCCTGCTAGAGGCTTCTAGTGCAACATATCCACAGTGTAAAGAGTGCCTTGCCACTTGACAAGTAGAGTGCAGTAAATCTGCTAACTCCTTAGAATTGGCACAGTCAGGAAAAGTAGAAATCTTTTGCTTTAATAGTTCCAAAGTGTGCTGTTGATAAAATATGGAACTGACAGTTGAGAGCTCTGATGGCTAAGGTTGCAGAAGTGTACACTTTTTTACCCCATCTGTCCAGAGCTCTGGCATCTTTATCAGAAGGAGTAGGGCTCTTTGCAGAACTAGCCCTGGCTCCCTTGGGACCCTGTGTAATGACCTCTGTGTCTGCAGCAGGATTTCTGTACAGGTATTTGTGAGTGTCTGGTACTCTGTAATACCTGTCTGGCTTACTGGGAGCAGGAGGAACGGCATCCGGGGCTGAACTGGATTAATGGAAAACATCATCCACCACTTCTAAAATAGGAGGAAATGCAAGGGGTCTGTGCTGGGGTAGGTCTAGAAATTATCTTAGCCTTTTCTTAGACTGAGGGAAATCCTGAGGTTCCCATTGGAAATGTTCCCTGAGGGTGTGGAGGGTTTCCCCAAAGGAGAGGTCTTCTGGTAGGGAGGCAGAAGGGATGGATTCCTCTGCATCTGAATCCTCATAAGCAGTAAGAGGTTGTTGTTCCTCTTCAAAATCTGAATAATCAGATTCCTCAGAATCTTGCTCTATCAATAGTTCAGGAGATGGGTTTCTTTTCCTTTTAGACATTGTGGCTCGACTGCCCCTGAAAATGGAAATAAGCTCCTCCGCCATCTTAAGCATCTGGGCCTGGGGTGGAGAGGCGGGAGTAAGATGGTGGCTAGAGGTAGATTTTCTAGGGGTGGCCTGGCTTCTAGGCCTAAGAGTAGTCATCAGTCTAAGAGAAACAGTAGTCGGGTGTGAAGACATCAGTTTCTGACTGGAATCGATAGTGCGAAAGACCTCCTCGGAAGCCAGTACCTAAGTAGCGACTCCGGACCCAACCGAGGCAGAGACAGACAAAGGCTCTGAAGATGAAAAAGATTTCTGTAGCATACCAGACTCTGAAAGGGTCTTGGTAGAGGCCTGCATAGCAATCACAGCTGGCATCAGGGTCTGTGAAAGCGCCTCACTGAATTCCGGAGAACTGATGACCTGCTAAGCGGAAGAGTCGTTGGAAGGCTTAACCTTGTGAGGTCTGTATCTATCTTTATCCCTATGCTTTTTAGGAGGCTCTGCAGAATGTTGGCAGACTGACACCATATGTGAAGGTAGAGGATGAAAATACCTGTCTACAAAAAGAGCTCTTGGACGAATGGTTCCCGCGTTAAAGAGGGCACAGAACCGGCAACAGGCAACGTCGTGATCTGGGCATAAACAAGTGACGCAGTATGAATGGATGTCTCTGTGTGGGATCTGATTTCCACAGGTGAGACAATTGTTAACTTTTTCGGACATTGGTTAGTGTAAGAAAAAGAGATCCCCAATGGGGTACTTAGCTTTAGACGTTTTCAGCTGTGATCCTAACTCTGGTAGTGACTGACCGGCACACTTGCAAACAACTTCTGCTTCGGGCTCCATGGCAAGAAATACTGATGTAATGGCATCAGCTGCCTTGCTTTACAGCACTGACGACCTGACGTCAGTCTACAGGCGACAGCAGCTGACACAGAAAAACACTGACTCTGGTATTTCGGCCGGCCGAGGGCTACCACAGCAGGGATAACCCACAGGTGATGACTGCAACAGTGAAACATGAAGAACATTTTCTTGCTCTGATGTGACAACCCTAAGCATTGTGCCACACACACACACACACACACACACACACACACACACACACACAAACATACACATTTTAATGCTGGCTAAAAAAAAACTGCACACAATGTGGTACACTTTCATAGGTTGGTTCATACGTTGGTACTAGGCTATTGGCCCTAGGGCCTATGTAAGCCTAGCCATACCAATTCCCTAGATATTTCTTCCCACAATACTTACTTCTCTGGACCCCTGTCTAGCAGGGTGACTGACATGATCCCCGGGGGTACTAGGGCCTATACAAACCTAGCCATAACAATTCCCTGGCTATTTCTTCCCAGAATATTTATTCACCTGGTCCCCTGACGTGATCCCCGGGGTGAATTTCCTATCTCCCATCCAATTATCAAGGTTCCTTTGGAAAAGGGCCAAAGAGTTGCTCAGCTTGACATGTATGGGCAGTCTATTCCAGAGTATGGAGTGTCTCTGGGACAGGACCCTATCCCTCCAGCATGTTTTATTCACTGTGATGACCAGGTTTAGATCCCTGGAGCGTGTGGCTCTGAAGTATTGGGATTTCTTTAAGTGTAGCATGTCCAACAGCTCTGGGTATGACATGGCCTTGTATGTTAAGCAGAGATCGCCTCTGAGTAGGCAATATGCAACAGAGTATAGCTGGAGTTTTTTTAGACGGTCAGCATAGGGCATCTGTTTTAGGCCTGTGATTCTTTTAGTGAGGTATTTCTGTGGCCTTTCTAGTTGTTGCAGATGTCTTGTGAGGTACATAACAAATGGGGCATTGTACTCTATAATGGGTCTAATGAGGGATGAGTACAGTGGGACAATGACCTCCTTTTTCTGGATGAAAAGCCCTTAGTGATGAGGTGTGCCACATAGAAGGATTTCCTGACTGTTGTGGCGATGTGGTTATTGAAGGTGAGACCACTGTCCACCTGTGTCCCTAAGTCCCTTATCACACTTCCAGTGTTTAGTGTACTGCCACTTATGTGGTAATTCATGGGTACATGGTTTTTCCCAAAGGGGATAACTATACATTTCTTGGCATTTAGCTTGAGCCAATGGCTCTGGCACAAAGCATCTGTTTCTGTAAGGCCCTTTTGCAGAATATTCACATCATTTGGGGATTCAATAATGGCTCCCAGTTTGCAGTCATCTGCGAACTTTGTTAGCCAGAGTCCCTTAGTGTTGGCCTGTACTTCAGAGAAGTAGATGCCAAACAATAGCGGTGCCAAGACTGAATCCTGAGGTGCTCCACTTGTCACTTGTCTGGAGCTGGATTTTGAGTTGGCTACTTTTACAATGTGGGTTCTGTCAGTAAGCCAGTTGGCAACCCCATCAAGTGATGTAAGGATTAATGCCCAGTTTAGTAAGTTTATCTATGATTCCAAAGTGGGGGATGGTGTAGAAGGCCTCGGTGAGGTCCAGATAGGCTGTGTGGACCGCTTTACCCTCGTCTATGGCTCTGGAGACTGATTCGAAGAAGTCAATCAGGTTCAGGAGACAAAATAGGCCCTTTATGAAACCAAACTAGGTAGGATTCAGTGTTTGAAGGCTGCCAATGTCTTTGTTTATAAGTTCCATGATAATGCGTTCCATGGCTTTGCAGATCAGACTCGTCATACTGATGGGATGATAATTCCTGGGATCCAAGGTGGATCCCCCCTTGTGGAGTGGGATAACTGTAGCTGTGCATCACTCATTGGGCACAAAGCCTGAGGTGAGGCTATGATTAAACATGACACTTAGGTGAGGTGCCAGTTCATTTTGTAGTTCATGTAGTACACAGCCCGGGATGTCATCTGGTCCCATGGATGCTGTATTCTTAGCTTTGGAGAGTGCATTTTTTACCGGTGCGGCCATGATTACCAGAATTTGGTAATCTTTTGGTATTGAGATGGGTCCTTTCCTTTTTATTTTATTTACTTGCGTTTGTTGACCTGGGTAGAGCACCAATCACAATAGATTATTTTCAGGCTGAGCAGAGGACAGAACAATCAAGGACTCAATAATGTGTAAATATGAAGAAATACAAATACAAACGGATATATATATAGATATACACACACACACACACACGCATACACACACACACACACACACACACACACACACACACACACACACACGGCTGGAGTGCGGGGAGTGCCTTCTGTGTGGAGTCTGCATGTCCTCCCCACGGTCGAGTGGGCATTCGAAAGACATGCGTTGAATGGGCGTGCCTTCGTTGAAGGTTGGGCATCGGGCTGGCAACTCGACACCATAAAAATCAACTGCCAATCATTAGCGGACCGGAGTTCCACTGTGGCAACCCCTAACCGGGAAAAGTCGAAAGACAAACAACAACACACATATGGATCTACTTCTAAAGCTCGAAGTTTCAAAACTTCGAACTTCAAAAGACAGAAACCAGAAGATCGACATTTTGAAACTTCAAAAACTAAATAAAAACATTTTTTTTTTACTTTGCTCCCCCTGCTAAATAAATATACTAATTCCAAATCTCACTACAGTGAGGAAAACGGTAAATATACCATTCCACGCTGTACGGCGATCTCCATTCAGAATGTTCAAAGTTTCAAAATTTCAATCTTCTGGTCTCGGCCATTTGAAGTTCAAAGTTTTGAAACTTCAAGCTTCTAAAGGGAATTCGTATAGCAAGAGAGAGAGAGAGAGAGAGAGAGAGATGAATTTTAGTAAGTATAGATGCATGCATTGATAACAGTGAGATAGTTGTCAAGAAAACAGTACAGAGGACTAACACTCCAGCTTGTTAATGAACTACTTCCTTTGGCAAGGGTGCAGAGTTTGAATCTTTTTATCTTCATTTAGGGATTTTGGCATAATGGTTTAGGTGTTTACCTCAAGACATAAGATACAGAGTTTGATTCTCACCTTTGGGAAATTGGCTAGACTTAAAATGGCCCAAGAGGGCAACTAACTAAGTACTTACCTATGAACATATATATATATATATATATATATATATATATATATATATATATATATATATATATATATATATATATATATATATATATATGTATATATACAGGAGACTTGCAAAGGTAGAACTGAGTACAATATATACATAAGAGCTAGAAATATGCAGGCTATTTAAGGATTGCAGTAATGTACTAGTAGAAATGTCTACAACTGCTGTCTTATGATTCAATTATGGGTTTTCCGCCAGAAAGTTTTATTTTGAAAATTAGGTGTTGCTGTGAGTTTCCTTGCAATGTACTGTATTGTGCATGCCAGCGGAGTGCTTTTCAGGTGGGGTCCCTTTTCTCCACTGTGGTAGAACTGTACAATTGATATATATAGTTTATGGAGGTTTGGGAGGCTGAGTGGCTAGCAGCTAGCTGTTCTCTTTTGGGTACAAGGCTAGGGACATTGCATTGCTTGGAACTTTCCTGGAAAAAAACAGTAACTAGACAGAGAACAGGAATGACTCTATGGCATCAGCAAAACCCTGTGCTGCACTGTGATGGCCTCTGAATCTGGCTACAGTTAAATGGGGGAGGGGAAAATAATAGGAATTTGCTCGGATTTTCATGTTTTCACTGCGCTCTGTATTATCCTCCTATGTGTGTGTGTGTGTGTGTGTGTGTGTGTGTGTATGCATTCATGTATGTATATTTGTACATATGTATGTGTGTGTATACACATATCTATATGCAGACATATCCATATACAGATATACATGCACACGTGCATGTGCGTAAGTATATCTATACACATACACACATGCACGTGCATGCTTGTTTATCTACAATGAATAGTCTTATAAGGACTATTATATTGTTCTTTTATTTGTTTATACAACACTTCACTCTCAACACACCCTCCTGATTAAACATCCTGAGCTGTTTAGTCACCTGTACTGAAATTAGACATCTGTTACCTTCTGCTTGCATGGACGTGCCTTTCAACAAAAGTTACAATTTAACTGAACTGCATGAAATGGTTAGAGACAATATGAATAATGAGGAAAGTAGAGTTCCTAATGAATAGCTTGAGGTTGTGCAGACGGATATGTGAGAAAACACTGAATCTTTTTTAGACAATCCACTCCCACTGAGGCGTTCAGACCGACTAAGGAATTGGGTCCAGTACCAGAACTATGCAAACACGATACCCCCAAGAGGACAGAATTAACAGCAGAGGGGGAGATGGGGGGGGGGTTCATCTCAAGTGCATTACAATCAGTGGCACAACCGTCATCAGATTTACAACAATTAGACTCTTGTCTTATTTTATTTGATAAAATGCAAAATGATGTCTGTGTTTGATATGTTTTCTTGTAGTAACTACTGTTTTGACGTTGATGAGCACAGTGATGTAGACAGTATAAGCACTGAAATGATCTGTACACAAGAAGGTGACACTGATTTTATGATTTACAATTTTTCAGACCTTAAGATTACTGATCAACATGTTAGCCTTCTGAAAAGAGGTTTTTCTTTTGTTCCTACTTTCAGGTATGAGATTACTCATTAACTTGAGATTATACTCTAGGCTTCTTAAACTTAGGTTATTTTTTGGTAATAATCCTCTACCTAGCCATGACATTAACTATTTGAGTTTTAAGAGAAGCATCGTTTTTATTCCACCCTATAATCCAGCTGTAATGGTGTCTGAACGCCTTTGTGGTGCACAGATAAGAAGATGTTTTGAACAAGAAACACTGTCTAATGACAATTTAAATAGCGCAGAACAATTTTGTTTGAGACAACTTACACACAGTAACCAATATAGGGTTATGAAACCGGACAAGGGTGGTGGGGTTGTCATTATGACAAACACCGATTATGCATGCAAAATGCAAGTGTTATTAAATGATGCAGTAACCTATGAAAGGGTTTCCAGATTTGATGTACAAAGGGCCTATACTAAAACTGATTGGCAGCAGTATGAATTTATGTGTGAGGGGATCATTTCTTATGATGAATTAAAATATCTTTCAATGGAACATCCTATTATCCCCTCTATTTTTGGTATTCCCAAAATTCATAAGAATGTTAATTTTCCACTTTTTAGGCCCACTGTTGCAGCTAGGGGCTCAAAACTGAACCCCTAGGGTCATATATAGACATCACTTGCAAAAATATACTGGATAAATTACCGCACATTTTAAAGGATTCATGGCATTGTCTGGACTGTACTGGGAAAATTAATGTTGATCTTATTGAAGAGTTTTGGTTTGTTACAGTTGATGTCATTCATTTATTTTCGGTGATCCCCCACCAAACTGGTTTAGAATTTTTTAGTAGTAGTCTGGCCAAGTATAGTGACTTACACCAGGTAAAGAGAAGCCTGCTGGTAGATTTGTTGGATATTGTATTATTCAACAATTTTATTTTGTTTGATGGTGAACATTACAAGCAGACGGATGGGGGTTGCGATGGGTGCCAGGTGTGCGGCCATTTATGCCAACCTTATGTTGGTAGAATGTGAACAGCAATTTGTGTTCAAGTCAGAGTATATGTCAAAGATTATGACTTATTTACTCTATCTGGATGACATACTTATTTTGTGGAAGGGCTCTAAGTATGACCTGGAAGAATTGATTGGTTATTTGAACGAAACAGCTGCTTTTCTGAAGTTTACAAGTCACATTGATAGGGATAAAATAGAGTTCTTGGACATTCTGTTGTACAAAGAAAATGGTCATTCAAATATCTATCACAAAAAAACATACAGCAACTCGTTTTTACACTACGAGAGTTGCCATCCCCATTTCCAAAAGAAAAATGTGGTGAAGGGGCAGAAGATTTGAGTGTCCAGACTGATAAGCCAAGAAACTTGTTTTAAGGTTGAATTAACAAAGTTGATTGACATGTTTAAGAACAGAGGATACCCTATGGATTTGTTGACTAAGTTCAGTAAAGAAATTGAGAATAGAAGAAGTAGTAACTTTAGGCCATTCTTTTGGATGACAGCAGAAGTGATAATATTTTAAATGTTAATGATAATAGCAACCCCAGTCAGAATAATTCCATTGGAATGGTTATGGAGTTTAATCCCACAGGAATAAAAGTTAAGAACATTATTCACACAATATGGGATAGTGTTGTTACTCAAGATTTAAAAGATATACTTGGTTCCAGTCCAAGATTTATTAACAGCAGAGGCTCAAATTTAAAAGACTTGTTAGAAAGAGGCTCTTCTGGCACTATTCAGAACGCTTCATGGATGGGAAAATGCGGTACATGTAGTGTATGCAAATTTATCAATGATCGACCCTATGTGCAAATTCATAGTTATAAAAGAACATTAAAATGCCCAGGGTACTGTAATTGCAACACAAGCATGGTGGTGTATGTAGCCACATGCTTATCATGCATGGAATTTTATGTGGGGATGACCACAAGGAAATTAAGACTTCGTATACTGGAACATTATAGGGATATAAAAAATAGGAAATCCACGAATGCCCTATTTAATCACAGTAAGAACTGTATTAATTTTAAAAAGTTTTGTCATTGACAGGTTGCCTAAGAAAAACTTTGCAGGGGACATTAAAACCTTATTGGAAGTAAGAGAATGTTTATGGCAGTTACACCTGGATGCAACTAATGCACCTGGCATCATTGACAATATCTCCATAGCTAGTGTTTTGAAGTACAAATCCCAGTTTATATAATATATATTTATTTATTTAAATACATTTGGTCGATAACTTTTTAAAAGTAACACTGTTTTTTACAGTGGTTCATAGATATTATTTATTATACAATTTTGTATTTATATGTAGTTTGCAATGTCACAAGTTTTAGTGGAGTTTTGACTATGTTATATTTTATAAGCATTTTTATGTAGCACTTGCTAAGGTCTAATGAGTTAGGATACTTGAGAGTTATATATTTTTTGTAGTAATGCATTAATGATGTGATTGACTGCTCTTAATTGTTATATAAATGTTAATTGGTTTGTATTACACTGACTCTGAGGAAGCCCAATTGTGGGTGAAAGTGCTTAGTCAGTTTCTTTCTTTGCATTAAAGCTGGTGTTCAATTAACCAGCTATCTGCCCATTCTGAAATGAAAGTAAAGCATTGTGTTCCAGATGCACAAACTACAGTTTCACTCGTATTTATTAATTTATTACTATTTGATAACTGTGTACATGTACTGTTCCAATTACCCTTTTCAGCTATGACCTGAGCAGAGATGTGCAATCTTACATAGTAATATAATACAGCACTGCAATTATACACAGTGAGATGAGGCATAATCCAAAGATGGGAGTAGTCCTCGAGCACTGTGTTGATGAACAACACAAGGAAGAAGTGGTGGGAAAAATGTGTGGGTCATTAAAAAAACAATAATAACAATAACAGGTACTAATAAAGATGATGCATTCCAGTGGCAAAATAGGTAGCACACTTACCTTTGGTGCAGAAGGTTGTGGGTTCTATTCCCACACCAGGTAGATTGATTGCTGACACTGTAGTGTAGCATAAGAGGGAGAAGGCCATGCTCCAAAATGTGCTGTCTTTTGGATAAGACGTTAAACCGAGGCCTCATCTGCTAGACGATGGTAGTTTAGGTGCATGTAAAAGATCTCATGGCACCTATCAAAAAAGTACAGTTGTGTACACTTAGCATAAATGTAGATGTTTGAGTGTATTCACTGTTGCAGTCATTACATTTGGGTAATCCTGCTGGAAGGTTGCCCTCAGTCGGCCTGAATTCCAAAGTCCTGGGTCCTGCATCGGCTGCTGTTGCCCCTTCCCTGACGTCAGGTCATCAGGGGTATAAAAGATGTGGCCGACGCCATTTTCTTTAGTTTTTCTTGCCCCAGATGTCAGGTGCCCCTTAAAAGGGTAGCCAAAATTTATATATATATAAATACATGCACCAATATAATCTTTAGCTTCCTCTACAAGCAAATACACCACATAGGTTGTATAAATCAAAGAAGGAAAGATAGGTTCCATCAGAAGAAAGGGGGATGGCGGGTGGGTAACCTGGACTGCAACAGTGAATACACTCGAACATCTACATTTATGGTGTAGAGAACTGTACTATGTCCTTCGTGTTTCACTGTTGCAGTCATTACATTTGGGTAGAGTCCCAAAGCTATGGTTGGGAGGCTGGAGCTAAACAGCGTTAGGAGCGGCTATGAGGCCCTGCAGAACTGCAGTGGCAAAGCCTGCCCTGGATTTAGAGTAGAGTGGCAGATGATAGTGCTTTGTAAAGGTGTGCACTGAACTCCAAGTAGCAGCCTCTAAAATGTCCTTGGTTGGTACTCCCCTGAGAAAGGCTGCTGAAGTGGCTGCAGCTCTGGTTGAATGTGGCCTAATGCCCTTGGGCATTGGCTTGCCATGGTGTAAGTAGCAGAAACGAATGCAATGTCCTATCCACTTTGAAATGGTCTGCTTTGAGATAGCCTTTCCTTGTGATCCTGCAGCATATGCCACTAGTAATTTCTCTGTTTTTCTGAAAACTTTGGTTCTGTCCAAGTAGAATCTAAGCTGTGTGTATGCCCAAAGAATGCAGAATTCTCTCCCCCTTGTTCTGTGGATTTGGATAAAAAGTTGGCAGATGAATAGTTTGGTTAAGAGCCACACTGGACACCACCTTAGGCATAAATGTTGGGTTTGTCCTCAGAGACCCTGTCTGGATAAAAAATGATAAAAGGTTCCACAGCCATGAGTGCCTGTAACTCTGAAACTCATCTTGCAGAAGTTATTGCTAGGAGCAGAGCTGTTTTCCAAGATAAAAACTTTATATCAGCAGTAGCAGCTGGCTCAAAAGGAGGCAGGGTGAGATTTTCCAAGACATAGTTGAGGTCCCATGCAGACATTGGTGATCTCCTTGGAGGCCTTACATTTCTGGCTCCTCTGAGGTACTGCTTTAATAAGGGATGAGAAAAGATTGGTGGGTCTGTATTGTAATGAGCCGAAATGGCACAGGCATGAATTTTAATAGATGAAAAGGATAGACTTTTGTCCAGCATCTCAGTTAAGTATTGCAAAATCTGAGGAATATTTGGCACAGCTGTATCAGTTCCTTGTGCCTGGTTCCTAGCACAGAATCTCTTCCATTTTCCAGCATAAGATTTTCTAGTACTAGACTTTCTGGCTTCCAAAATGATATCCATCACAGCTTTACTGAGAGGTGTGTTTTGTATGACTACATTATCCGCCATGCTGTCAGGTTTAAAGTCCTTAGTTGGCTGTGCAGGATCTGATTGTTTTGCTGGGACAGTAGATGAGGTATTTGAGGTAAGGTCCAAGCTGGGCATTGAGAGAAGTTCCTTAGTATTGGATACCAGTACTGACGGGGCCAGTGTGGGGCAATCAGTATCATCTTTGGCTTCTCCTGTCTGACCTTTAGGAGTACATTGGGGAGGACAGGCAGTGGGGGAAAGGCATATACTGATAGGTTTTTCCAGCTGAAAGATAGGGCGTCCACTTTCCATGCTTGTCTGTGATAAATCTTTGTGCAGAATCTTTTTAGTTGGTAGTTGTGAGGAGAGGCAAATAGATCTATGTCCGGGCATCCCCATTTCGTTGTTATCATGCTGAAAACTTGTGGATCCAGCTGCCACTTGTGGGAATCCATGAGGTTTCTGCTTAGTTCGTCTGCCAGAGTATTTTTATTTCCTGGCAGGAACTGCGCCTGTAGATGTACTTGGTAAGTCAATGCTGTGTCCCACAAAGTCATGGCTAGTCTGCAAAGGGGGTAAGAATGTGTGCCCCCCTGCTTGTTTATATACCACATGACCATGTCATTGTCCCGGATGAAATAGGTCCTTGAAGGCTGTCAGGGCATTTTGAACAGCTAGCATCTCTTTTTGATTGATATGTAGATGCATTTGGTTTGAGGTCCATGTGCCCTGAATGCATCTTCCTGCCATGTATACAGCTCAGCAAAGCTCCTTGTGGTGCCCTGCAGAGTCCTACAAGCGGCCGAGAGACAAAGAGTGACTTTGGAAGTGTTTAAGTATTGATTCTTTCTTGTTGTATCCCTGAAACGCTAATTCTGCCGAAAACGTGGTTATTCAGTGCTTCTGTGGAACCCTACTGACATCTGCATTGCTTACTGTACGTAAAATTCATTGTTGTACTTTAAAAAGTTACTGTTTGTCATTTTTGCTTGTATATCTGTAACATAGTTGTAGGCTACACACTCAAGTGCGCTATCCTTCTCTGTGTATTTACAGTTATTTAAGCTGATGCACTTCTGTTATCTGTGAAAAAATACAAAAAAATAATCTCCCTGCTTTCCTGCCTTTCTGTTCTAGTCTAGTCCAGTTTTCAGGCTTTGCTGAATCCAGGACTGTGGTTAAGGTTCCTGTGTTGCCCATATCATACTTGAATAGTTAGGTGGCTTCCTTGTTCACTGTGAGAGAGGGAACTCAGAGCAGCCTATCTGTCCCTGTACGAGTGGTCCCAGCCCAGCAACTTGTAGCTCATTGGCCATATTGGGCTGATTTCTATCTTTTTGTTCTCCCTGGTATAAAAATCACTTAGCATGGTTTTTGCACCTGTATACAGCTCAGCAAAGCTCCTCGTGGTGCCCTGCAGAGTCCTACAAGCGGCTGAGAGAAAGAGAGACTTTGGAAGTGTTTAAGTATTGATTCTTTCTTGTTCTATCCCTGAAACGCTAATTCTGCTGAAAACGTGGTTATTCAGTGCTTCTGTGGAACTCTACTGATATCTGCATTGCTTACTGTACTTAAAATTCACTGTTGCACTTTAAAAAGTTACTGTTTGTCATTTTTTCTTGTATATCTGTAACATAGTTGTAGGCTACACACTCAAGTGCGCTAGCCTTCTCTGTGTACTTAGAGTTATTTAAGTTGCTGCATTTCTGTTATCTGTGAAAAAAGAAAAAAATACAAAAAATAATCTCCCTGCTTTCCC
Source organism: Protopterus annectens (assembly GCF_019279795.1). Classification (NCBI taxonomy): domain Eukaryota; kingdom Metazoa; phylum Chordata; order Ceratodontiformes; family Protopteridae; genus Protopterus; species Protopterus annectens. The sequence continues at coordinate 1,725,120,412 of NC_056729.1, read as the reverse complement.
GCCTTTCTGTACTAGTCTAGTCCGGTTTTCAGGCTTTGCTGAATCCAGGACTGTGGTTAAGGTTCCTGTGTTGCCCATATCATACTTGAATAGTTAGGTGGCTTCCTTGTTCACTGTGAGAGAGGGAACTCTGAGCAGCCTATCTGTCCCTGTACGAGTGGTCCCAGCCCAGCAACTTGTAGCTCATTGGCCATATTGGGCTAATTTCTATCCCTTTGTTCTCCCTGGTATAAAAATCGCCTAGCGCGGCTTTGCTCGATTTTGCACATCGGGCAGCGCTGGTTAATCGGGTTTACACTATTCCCGGCTCCCAAAGTCTACTCTTCACTTTCACCCTTGGAACTGCTCTAACTCTCAAATTAAACACTCTATTCTAAATCTAAAACCCTACACTTGCTCATATAAGCAATTTCTATAAGTTAAGCACTAATAATCTAAATAAGCACTACATCCTCATATACTCCCCTTGAGTACTTTATGCCTTTCTGATTCAGTTGAAAAGGAGTTCCATATACTATTCTAGCATGTCCAAAGGTCAGTTACTGGTTTCCTCTCCAGTTCAGCTGGTGAATCTGGGAATCTTGAGGCAATGTTACAACTGCCTCATGTACAGAGACAACCCTCTCCTCCTCCCAACAAGTACAAATATATGTGAGAGATGCAACCATATAGCCAAACTGGAGGCTGAGCCCTCTCGACTCAGTACTAGCATAACCAGTCAGGAGGGGAAGGTAACCATACACACCACAAATCCAGTCTCACGTAGTTCTACCACAACTGCACACCAAACACATAAACACACAAAAACATACTCGGAGGCTCTAAATAAAAATCTGCCAAAACAGCAGAGACCTCCAAAGCAGACACCCAAGCAACCGCTACCCCAAAACAAAACACAGGCAACACATAGCTCACAAAGTCAGTGTGCCAAACAGCCACAGCCCTTAAGGCTCAACAACATACCTGATACACTTGTAATAGGTGACTCTATAGTCGGACACACTGACGTCCCACTCACCAGGCTGAACAAAGAAAAGGTCACAGTGAGCTGCCTGTCGGGCGCTAGAATCCACCACATAACACAAGCACTCAGGTCACTCCAAAGCAAGTACAAATATGACTCAGTCATTGTCCATGCTGGTGTGAATGACCTGAAATGTACCTCCCTGGGCTACATGAAAAGAGACATAGAGGAGCTCTCTGATCATGTAGCCCAGGCTGGTATGACCCTGACCTTGAGCAGCATCTTACCCTCACCAAGAATGATGCCTCAGTATAAAGACAAAATGATCAATTTCAACAATTGGCTTAAGTATTGGTGTCATTCAAAGGGGATCCAGTATCTGTCTGCCTGGGATGACATGCTCGACAAGCCACATTGCTTCGCAAGGGACGGCTTGCACCTGTCACCCCTGGCCTTTCGGGTATTGGCAAAGGCTCTTGCCACCCCCATAGTGCCTTTTTTAGGCAAGGCTCAAAAGACAAACCCACCTCCTTAGACAACACAAGTAGAAAGAAACTAAGGGTAATGCTGCTCAATGCCAGAAGTCTAAACCTCAAGATGCATGCTCTCGAAGCCCTCCTCAGTATGGAGAATATCAATGTCTGTGCAGTGGCAGAAACCTGGTTCACGGCTCCCGAGAGCACCCCAGCACTACCAGATTATACCTCATATCATGCTTTTCAGCCCCGAAACTCAGACCGAACCACAAAAGGAGGGGGAGTATCCATATTCATCAAGAACACCCACACCTCCAGGTTAGTGGCATTGCACGAATCATCGGAGACCATCCATGTGCAACTAACAGTGGGCAAAACTGCCTTTCAGTTTGTAGCATGCTACAGACCACCCTCTCAAACTCAGGAACCCCACTCCGCCTTCCTGAAGACACCGGAGAATATGAAGGTTTCTCCAAACACCATCATATTGGGGGACTTCAACTATCCAAACATAGACTGGGAGCATTACTCAAGTCCCAATACCCTAGCCCAGAGGTTCCTAGAATTCATAAACTCAAATGCTATGGAACAATTGGTCACCACTCCCTCAAGAGGGGAAAACATACTAGATTTGATCATCACCAACATGGGAACACAATGTTCCATACCAGAAGTAAACCCCTCAATGGTAAGATCGGACCATAAATTAATCTCACTAGAAATCCACGTCCCACCCCTACCCCAGCACAAAAGACCACAGAGAAGAACTTCTCAAAAGCTAACTTCACACTTCTTAAAACCAAAGTGAATCCTTCAAGGCCCCCAGGGCAGTGGAAACCACGGCCCTATCTGCTGAATCCTTTATAAACGCATTCTATGGACACCTTCAGGAATGCATGGATCATGTAATCCCAAATAAAACCAAGACCCATTCCCCCAAAGGCAGACGTCCTGTGTGGTGGACCCCAACCATAAATAAGCTATACAACAGAAGGAGGAAGCTACTACATGACAGAGCAAAATCCCTAAAAGGGAAGGCATCTCTGATCAGTACTAGCAAAAAACTACGATCACTCAAAAACATCCAAGGCCACTTGAGAGAAAAATTGCACAAGCAACAAAAGATAATCATAAGGCTTTCTTTAGTTATGTTAGAAACCTGGGTGGCAACTCCCAGATATGCTCAGAGTTAGTCCATAATAACAATAAATACACTGAACCCTCAGACATTGCCAACATCCTGGCAGACAGGTTCAGTGCAAACTCCCCCGCCCCCCCAAAAGGACAAATATCTATTCCAGCAGGGTGTTGCCTCCCTGACATCTCAGATGCCCAGGCGAGAGCCGCCCTCTCCAAAGCAAAAAACACAGCATCAGTGGGACCGGTCAGTGTCCCGGGCTGCTACATGAACTCCAAGAAGAGCTATACCCTCACATAAAGCTGCTATTCAATCTTAGCCTTACTACAGGATATGTACCCAAAGAATGGCGTACAGCAACAGTAGTCCCACTCCACAAAGGAGGCGCCTCTACTGACCCTGGATGCTACCGCCCCATAAGCCTGACTAGCCTGGTATGCAAAGATATGGAGAGGATCATTATGGAGCTCATAAACAAAGACATTGGGGACCTACAGACACTGGATCCTACCCAATTCGGCTTTGTCAAGGGCAGATCCTGCCTCCTGAACCTGGTAGATTTCTTTGAAACAGTCACCAAGGCCATTGATGAGGGTAAGGTGATCCACACAGCCTACCTAGACGTTGCAAAAGCCTTTAACACAATATCCCACTCGGGCATCGTAGACAAACTCTCCAGCCTAAATATAAACCCCTATGTCATAAGATGGGTTGCAAACTGGCTCAAGGACAGAACCCACATGATCAGAATTGCTGGAGCCATGTCAGGCTCTAAACCAGTTACAAGTGGCATCCCACAGGGCTCAGTCCTGGGACCTCTCTTATTCAGAATATATTTTTCTGAGGTACAGGCTAACACGGGATGACTGTGGCTGACCAAGTTCGCAGATGACTGCAAACTGGGCACCATAATTGACTCTCCAGCTGACACAAGCATCCTCCAAAAGGGCCTCATAGAAACAGACAACTGGTGCCAGAGCCATGGCCTCAAGCTAAACGCCAAAAAGTGTATAGTCATCCCCTTTGGCAAAAACAAAGTGCCCACAAATTACCACATAGGAGGTAATCCATTAAGTACAGAAGAAGTAATTAGGGACCTGGGGACCCAAGTTGATAGTAACCTCTCCTTTGACAACCACATTGCCAAAGTGGTTAGGAAGATCTTTTATATAGCCCACCTTATCATGAAAGGATTCACATCTAGATCAAGGGAGGTCATTGTGCCCCTTTACTCATCCCTCATCAAGCCCATAATTGAGTACAATGCCCCATTTGGGATGTACCTTACCTGGCACCTGCAGCAACTAGAAAGACCCCAAAAGTACCTCACTAAGAGGATCAAGGGACTCAAACAGATGCCATATGCTGTTCGGCTAAAGAAACTTCAGCTTTACTCAGTTGCATACCGCCTACTCAGAGGTGATCTATGCCTGAAATACAAAGCCATGTCCAACCCTGAATTAATGGACATGCTCCACCTCAGGAAATCCAAATCCCTTAGAGCTACGCAATCGAGTGACTTGAACCTCAGCACAGAAATAAATAGGACATGCTGGAGGGACAGATTCATAACCCAGAGGCTCCCTTCACTCTGGAATAGAATTCCAGTCCATGTTAGGCAGAGCTCCTCACTGACTCTCTTCAAGAAAAATCTTGACGAGTGGATGGGAGATCGTAGGTTTACGCTGGGGATCACTTCTGTGTCACTACTAGACAAAGGCACAGTAAACACAACCTTAAAAATGGCACAGTAAACTCATTCCAAGGGGTTGCGAAAGCCAAACACACTCTGGCTAGGCTTGTAAATGCCCTAGGGCAGATAGCCTAGTATGAACCTATGAACCTATGTGGGCCCCCCAGGCATTCGTTGTTAGTGTCTGCCTGGCTGGGGATAATGTGAATGGCTGTCCCTTATTTTGGTGACAAGTCTTTTCCCACCATTGAAACTCCTGTTGCAGGCAGGGAAAGAGAGTAATCATAGTTTCCAGGCTGTGGCAATGTTGAGTCCAAACACTTTTTAGGTACAATTGAAGTTTCCTCACACGCAGTCTTGCATATGGAATTAGTAGGGTGCAGGATGCCATGAAGCCCAAAGCCTGCAGAATATTTCTTGCAGATAACTGGGCCTTTGTTGCCAACATTTTGAAACAGGTAGTCAGTTGCCTTTGTCTGGCATGAGATACGCCATCTGGGCAGTTATATTTAAGCTTGCACCCAGGAATATTATCTCTTGAGAGGGTACTAGTTTTGATTGCTTTTCATTGACTGTGTACCCTAGGCATGTTAGAAGTCTTTTCACAAGCGCCAGATGCTGTAGAAGAATGTCCTTGTTCTCTGCCTGAATTAGACAGTCATCCAAGTAAGGATATATTTGTATTCCTCTTTGTCTGCAGAATGCAATTACTGGTGCCAGGCACTTTGTAAAGACCCAGTGCCCTACAATCTCTGTCAGAGGGGGTAGGGTTTTTTGCTGCAGAAGCCTTAACTCCTTTGGGACCCTGTGAAATAGTTTCTGAGTCAGCAGCAGGGTTTTTAAAAAGGAATTTATGAGAGTCAGGAACCCTGTAATATCTATCAGGCTTAACAGGAGCTGGAGGTAAGGAGTCGGGTAAGACTAGACTCCGAAAACACATCATCTACAATGTCTAACACAGGTGGAATGGCTAGTGACCTGTGTTGGGGTAGTAAAAGGAAATCCCTGAGCTTCTTTTTAGATTCTGAAAAATCTTGGCTCTCCCAGTGTAAATGCTCCCTCATGGTATGCAAGGTTCCCCAAAAGAATAGTTCTCTGGAGGAGAAGCTGAAGGTATAGATTCTTCAGCATCAGAATCCTCATGGGGGGAAGAGAATATTCCTGATCAGAAGAGGAATCAGAAGAAATGGAAACCTGATCTGGAGATTCATAGTCAGTCTCTTGCCTAGGCCTCTTATCAGGAGGGGGATGGGAACCCCTGATCAAGGTAATCAAGTCTTCGGCCATTTTGAGCATCTGTTTTTTGGGCATGGAGGCCTGACCACGTGGCTCTTGAGTTTGTTTCTTTGCTTTAGAAGGTGCTTTAGTCTTTGCCTTTGAAGCTGAAGTCAGTTTAATGTAAAGATGTTTAGGTCTAAATACACCCTCAGAAGCCGGTGTCTGCTCAGCGGCTCCGGAACCATCTGAAGGAATAGTATCCGAGGCTCCAATACATTGAGTTTCCAGCGGCATGGCCGACTCCACATGGGAGTCAGTAGCGGCCTGCAACTCTAAAGTAGCGGGCGTCAGGGGCTGCGAAAGCGCCTCACTGAGAGCTGGCAAACCGGCGACTGGCTTAGGAGAAGCTTCGTCGTCAGTTTTGGGCCTTGGTTCTCTATCTCTCTCCTTTTCTTTGCGTTTTTTTGTGAACTCTGGTAGTCAGATGGCTATCCAACGACATTTCTGGATAATTAAACCGGCGTCCAAAGTAGTTTAAAGCAAAATCATACCGAGGCTTAATAGTGCGTTGGTTAAATCTAGCACAAAACCAACAACCAGAAACGTTGTGATCAGGGCCTAAGCAAGGAATACAGTAAGAATGAAAATCCTCATGAGGTATTTGCTTTCCACAAGAAATACAATTATTTTCTTTTTCTGACATCGGTCTGGAGCAAGAAAAAAGTTTCCCCAACAGGGTACTTACCTTTATTGAAGACTTCGGATCTGAAACTCGAACACAAAAATCTCAGGAGTCCGCCGACCGTCACTTGCGAACTGTTTCTGCTTTGGGCACTGCGCGGCAAGAAAGACTAAAGAAAATGGCATCGACCGCATCTTTTATACCCCTGACAACCTGACATCAAGGAAGGGACGACAGCAGCCGACACAGGACCCAGGATTTTGGAATTCAGGCCGAATGAGGGCAACCTGCCAGCAGGAATACCCAAATGCAATGACTGCAACAGTGAAACACGAAGAACATCAGTAGGGAATCCTTTATTTATATACAAAAATAACTCTTATTTACAAAACATTTACATATGTACAAATATATAAATATACAAGTCTGTTTACACGTATTCATAACTTCCTATACAATCATGCTAAATTTTCATCCTTATCAGACCCTGACACCTTTCTCCATAACCACGGTCTGATTTTACTTAAGAATGTTGCCAAAATCCATTTACTATTAAACATAATTCTATTTATTCTTTCATTCCATATAACATAAAATAACTTCTTACCTAATCTTTTAACATATTCTTTACTTCTATTCTTATAATATCCATATTTAATCGTATCCATGTTTATTTAATCCACTCCTTTTATATCTTCAAAAAAATCTTCTTTACATAGTTTTGCCCATAACTTTTTTACTCTTCCACATTTCAAAAACACGTTCCATAGTTTCTCCTTGACAATGTAAAGGGGTCAGATTCAATAAAGCCTAGATTAAGTGTACACTAAGTGTATATGATATGTAGCCAACAACATTCTTATCGCACGTTTTGTGCTTCCTAGTCACTCAGAAAGGTCACGCAAGGTGTACATGCAGTCTACACTTTGTAGTAGCCTTTATGAATTCCTGTCAGTATTTAAAGCTGCAAGAATATCAATAGGAAAACTAAAATTAGGAGGAAAAAGGTGTGAGTTATGTCTGTTCACTAAGAATGGTGTACACTTAGTGTAGGCATTACTGAATCCCAGGGTATCACTTTTCTTTTTATATGGCATATTTCCTTTTCCTGGCAATTTATTACAAGTCTCCACAAAAAATCTTGACATCCTGTTTTCTGATTACATCATTTGCTTCTTATTTTTATAACTTTAATTTTTTCATCTGTTAGATTTTCCCATGGTTTTACATAGCAATGTTTTATCATTACATTTTTAAACCATACTTTTCTATATCATTAATTTTTATTTTCCACAAAAATATTTTTTCTTGGTAACATTTTATTTCTTCATTTATACAGTCTTTTTCTCTTTTACTTCTTTTTTTTAACATACCCCCAAATTTATCATAGTTCTATTCATACAGTTGTACTACCAATTCATCTTTTTAATTTATACACTTTAACACTTTATACAAATTTAATGAAGCAACGTATACTACTGGCATAACTAACCCTAAATCTCCTTCCTCTTTATTTGCATACAAAACTCCTCTTTTTACTGGGTTTAATCTAGAACTCCATATAAAAGAAAAAGTGATCTGCAATAATTTCTTTTCAAATACTTTTGGCAACATAAATACACTTGCTAAATATGCTATTTTCCCATCTGTACTGAATTAATCAAATAAGCCTTTTTTTCTAAATGATAATTTATATGTTCTCCAGAAAAATATGTTTGCTTTATTTCTTCTATTGTTTTTCTTTTTTACCATTGAATTCTACTTGCATCTTTATTCCCAAATTTTATACCTAACACACAGATTTCATTAACTGTAAAATATATACCCCCCAAATCTTTACTACATCACATAATCCTTTACATTTCTCTTTATTTAAACCTATCCCTTTCATCTCTAAACACTTGTTTGTACAGATTATTACTTCTTTCATCCAAATTTAGTTTTTTGCAATTATAATAATGTCATCTGCATATTTTAACAGAACCGGAATTCTTAACCTTTTAGGTGTTATTTAACCTGCCTCCTTAATTTTGTAATTTATTCACATACTATCACATTCATAACTAATGCAAAGAGTATACAACTCATTGGACAACCCTGTCTTACCCCACTCTTCATATGTACCACTTGGCTTAACCAGCCATTCTGCACACACACACATAATTTCCTAACTTTCTCATTTATAGTAAATTCTTTCATTATTACCCATAAACTTCATGTCCAATTGTGTCAAATGCCTTATTAAGGTCTCCTATCATGATTTTGTTTCTTCTTTTCTGTTCATAATGTCATTCACAAATTCTTTAACTATCATTAATAATTCTTGATTACATTCTCCTTTAAACAATATATATCTTCCATAATATTTCCCATTTTAGTTTCAAATTTCATATGTAACACTTGGCTTAACCAGCCATTCTGCACACACACATAATTTTCTAACTTTCTCATTTATAGTATATTCTTTCATTATTACCCATAAACTTCATGTCCAATTGTCCCTCCGAGCTACATGCTCTAGGGACTTAAACCTTGTCACCACAATAAACAGAACATGCCGGAGGGATAGATTCCTGTCCCAGAGACTTCCCATACTCTGGAATAAACTACCTATCTATATCAAACAAAGCTCCTCATTAGCACTCTTCAAGAAAAATCTTGATGATTGGATGGGAAATAGGAAATTCACCCAGGGGATCACCTCTGTGACTCTGCTCGACAGTGGCACAGGAAAACAATTTTCTTGGGTGGCAAAAGCCAGGGTACCTTTTTGGCTGGGCTTCTATAGGCCCCATGGCCGATAGCTTAGTACCTACCTATGAACCTATGAAATCTCTGTTTTATTTTTATCAAGATCTGATAATCATTATTATTCAATATTATTAGTCTCCATTTCTAACTGTCTTCTATTTTCCTTCATTCATATGAATTTAAGTATTCCACTACATAGGTTCATAGTTTAGTACTAAGCTGACTGCCCTTGTGAGCCATTTTAAGCCTAGCCAATTATCCCTTGTGAGACTCAAACCTTGCACCTTGTGTTTGTAAGGCAAACACCTTAGCCATTAAGCCACCCTCCCAACCCCTCCCAATTCCCATACTTGTTTATATATAAAAGTTTTTTTAACCATTCATTCAAGATCTTTAAAACATTTTTTTGCCAATCCATTATGTTTTTGTACATTTCATACCCTATTTCATCTGGGCCTGCAGCTGAATCTATATTTACTTGTCCTAATATTTTATCCAGCTCATTTAAAGAAATATCTTTTCCAACTCTTTATTCTCTTTTTCTGTTAACATTTTTACTTTACACATTTTCACCACCTTCTTTTTCTTTAAACATTTCTGGTAGATATTTTACTATACTATTCATAATATTTTCCTGAGTTCTTTCTGTTTCTTCTTTCACATTTTTTTATCTCTCTCATTACAATACCATCTTCCTTTACTAATCATTTTAAGTAACTCAATACTTCTTCTCTTTTTCCTTGTAAAAATATGTTTGCTTATATAACAATTCTTGTATTTCTTTTTCTTGATTTCTTTCATATAATTCTTTTTCTTTGTCAAAGTACTTACTATCATTATGTTCTAAACGTTACACTGCATTATTACATTTTTTTTATATTTTTCTTTCTCTGCTTTTCTCACATCATATTGCCACTGTAAAAAAGTGATATTTTTCCTTAAAAATCACCCACCATTCCAACCATGTTTTATAAAATGTTCTCATAGTACTATGCTCCTTTCATAATGGTATTAATCTCTTTCATTCTTCACTCCATGTTTCTCATTTACCTTTTTTATTCTTTTGCCTATTTTTATATACTCAATGTTTTCTTTTATTTCTAGTCATATTGCAAGATGATCAGAAAATCCTGTTTCAACTACCACCCCTTCCCCTATAACTAAGCCTTCTGGTACTATAAAATAATCTATTTCAGTTCTATACATCCCCCTTTTGTAAGTCCATGAATTTTTGGCCCAAAGTTTTAACTTCTAACATTTTTTTTATATCACTCCCTTTCATTTTACACTTGCCTCTTAAATCACAATTAAAGTCTCCTGTTATTATAATATTCATATTTATCACTACATAGTCTAAAATCTGATGAAATAAGCTTTCCCTTTCTTTACAGTTAGTATAAACATACAATCTTATAATTCTATATGCTTGTTCTTTCCATTTTAAATCTACAATGGTTAATCTTCCCATGTTTGCTAAAGTTACATCTTATAACTTTACTGTATTTCTACAGAAGACTGCTGTTCCAGAACATCTCTCATTACCCAAATTCCAGATTATTTTACGTCCCCATAGTTTCTCTGTTTGTAATCTTTCATTTGTTAAAAATCTTGTGTCTTCTACTATACTAACATCTACATCACATGCATTATACCACTCCAAAATTCATATTCTTCTTACTATATCCTTAATTCTGTTCACATTTACGGAAAGCACTCTAAATATTAATTTTCCCTTTTTCCCAGACTTATGGTTTCATAAATTCATAGCTAATTACTGGTCTAGCTTTCTTAATAAACCATTCTAAGCCTAGCCCATTTCTTTCCAAAAGGTGAGAATCAAACACTGTACCTTGTGTCTGGGAGTCAAACACCTTAACCATTATACCAAGCCCCAATTTTTAGTTATGCATATTCTTTATCATCCATTTCCTTTCTTTTCTTTTTTTTTTTTGTACTTATCCCTTTAAATTTTGGGTTTTTTTTTGTCTTTTACCAATAGAATTCTTTTTTCCCTTTTGCCACCTCTCCATCACTTATTTCAGAACCTTCTTCTATGCCCCTCTATATTATTGTTTTTCTCATCCCATTCTTCTTCTATTTCTACCACTTCTAAAATTTATTCTCTTTGCTCATTTTCTTCTCTTTTGTTTTTTACTTACTATTTTCATTTTGCAATCCATCCATAAATGTCCAATTTTGTTACATTCATAACATTTCAGTTCACTTTTTTGCATTATGTCCCATTCCCCCACAAATATAACATTTTCTTTTGTCACGGTTACTTATCAAATATCTGTCTTTTCCACAAAATATATGTTTTGCAACACCCATATTCCCCTCCACATTTGTCATGCTTGGTATATGTATAACTTTTTCTCTTTCTATTTTAAACACAATATTACAATCTCAGCCTCCAATCCATAACCCCCTTTTGTAGAACAGAATGTGTGTGCTATATCTTTAAGAAGCATTTCAAGGACTGAATGTGCATATAAATACCAAGCACTTGCTGATCTCAGTGTCACTTTAAGAGTGCAGTCAGAGAGTGAGCATGTATGAGTGTAACAGCCAGTTTGTATATAAGTGTACCCAAGTTAAAGTTAATAAGCCTCAATCCTGATATGTTTGAACATAATAAAGCTGCTTGAACAGAACCCATGAAGTCTCTTCTATTGTATCCTGACTTGACAAGCGACATGGTGTCAGAACCGGGATTCCAAAGACTGCTTTCCAGAGCTATGAGATGCAGACTTAGAGAAGGTAAACTAAGAGAAACAAGCACAAATAAGAACCAGAAAAAAATCAAAGGTAATGAAAACTTGCACGAACAGTTTATTTTATAAAAAAGATAAAACAGAGCATTACAAGGGTACAAACCATATTATTACGCTAGCAAGATGCATAAAAGGTTTGTTGATTAAACAAAATATTTAAAATTAAGAATGCTGATAAAACAAGCATCAGAAAAGTAATTAATAGGTCTGGAGCTACCTCAAAATAGCAAAACAGGCATGTTTAGAGTAAAACAAGCGCAAGAAAAGTATAATGGGCACGGAAAGAGATTAAATGAGCAAAATGAATATAATTAAGAGCAAAATGAATATAATAAGGGCGAAAAAGGGCACATTAAGCATAAATAAAGCAAGGCGACTGCATGTTCTGGCAAAGTGTTGTGTTTTGTCATAACTACTGCTTTGTATTGTATTCAGGGCATAACTAGAGTTATTTGAAGTATCCCAAAGTGTGTAAAAGTGCTTACAGTGTGTGCTTATTACTGTGTATGTATTACAAAAAGTTTATTTGTGTGGAAAGTATATTTCATTTAGTACAGTAAAAGTATAGCCATTTCAAAAAGTTTCTAGTGCTGGGTGCGTCTATTCTCAAACTGCCCCCATTACACAGTGTTTCTTGCACTGTAAAGTATTATCTAGCAACGTACCACCATTTTGGAGAAGTTTCAGTGTGCTATGTACTGTTTATTCACAAACTGCAGTTTTTTCAAAATGTTTCTTACTCTGAGCTTCTTCTACCCAGTTCATTCACATAGTGCAGTTATTTAGAAATGTTATTTAAAATGATAATGACTTTTGCAGTACAGGAATTTCAAGAGTATTACAGTGTCCGAGAGACTTATTTCACAAAGTTCAGTTATTCAGAGGCTTGTTGTGCTACTGGGCATAGTTAAGAATACTGGCATAAATTTCTGGCATATGTATATGTGTGTGTGTTTACTCATATTTGCAAAATCCTTCACTGGTGTGTTAATACGGTAGACATATTTTGAAAGCTGTTACCACTTGTATTTGATCAGAATACTGCAGAGAATTAGAGAATATTTGAGTAAGAGTACGATATTTTTAAACAAGCAGCTTATTCTGACAAAGATATACACACCAGGGCATTCATTTTGCTAAACCAAGCTGGGTCAGAGGCCATTGAAAGAGAGCATTCATTTGTGTATGCACCAGAAGTATATGAGGGAGAATGTGAAAACCACCATATCGTTGTACAGGCTGAATCAAGGGAAGACCATGAGTGTTTAAAGTGCCAATTCGGAGAAATGTGTAACCCCCAGATAAATATTACATTAGAGAGATATTTGTTTTACACAAGAGATCAGAAACCAGGGAAGACTTTTGCAACTTATATCACTGACCTGAGGAACAAAGCTAAAATGTGTACCAGAATCAATATTGCAGCATTGTTCCCGTGATACAGACTCTAGATCTCAGAGCAGTTAAATTGCTCTGCCTTCACTGCCCAGGTTTCTTTACCATACAGTAATACTGGTTGCACCTTACTTTTCTGCATCTTTGGCATTCTTCTGTCATACATTACCCCTGACACTCTGTGCCAGCTGGCTGCAGCCCCTCTGATTTTAGCTTTGATCTCCTTATTCAGATATCTCTTCTCCTCAACCACACCTATCAGGCACTTGAAGCTGTTAATTGTTCCACTGTTTTCCCATCTATCTCAGATCTCAGCTTCTTCTGACTTCTGTCATTTGCTAGCATTACCATTGTCTCATCTGTACACAGTTTCATCCCATGTGCCTTCAGTTTTCCATTCCATTCTCCTATCCTTTGCTGATGTTCTTACTCAGAGTCTGCCTGTAATGCCACATCATCTGCATACAGCATCTTTGTTGATCTGTCCCTTCCAACTTGTTTGATAATGTAGTCCATCACCAATATGACCAGCAGTGGGCTCAGAGCTGAACTCTGGTGCACACCCACACCCACTAGGAACTCTCTGTGAGATCGAACACTGTTTGTACTTGAGTCATTGGGTCCTTGTGCATAGCCTGCACTAATTCTATCAGTGATTCTGAGACTGTGAACCACAGCAGTACTGCCCCAATCAGCTTTCTTGGGACCTTGTCATATGCTTTCTTCAAGTCTAGGACTGGCCATTTGGACTTTTTCCACATCTCTAGCTTCTTCCCACCTGTCTGTCTCAGTGCATACATCAGGTTGATTGTGCTGTATCCTGATCTAAGCCGAAACTGCTCATCTCCCATCTTATATTCTTCTACCCTGAATATTCATTTATTAATCATGCTCTCAATCATTTTCATGCAGTGTAACAGGTGTTTAATACCTCTGTGCTGCCTGCAGTTGTAAAGTCTCTTTGTTCTTGTACACTGGCACTGGAATGCTTAATCTCCAATCATTTGGAATATGCCTTTCTCTCCATACTGCTGTTGGTACAGTCTGCAGCTACGTCTCCCCTAAATCACCCAGCTTCTTGATGGTATCTGCCATGACCTCAGCTGACCCTGCTGCTGCCCATGACTTATTTTTCTTAGTGCTGTGCTTAGTTGTTCTAGGGTGGGATCTTCCTCACTTTCGATCACAGACTGTGTCTGGGGCAATACAGCTGCTTCATTAAGAAGTTGCTAGAAGTACTCCTGAAAACTGCCTTTCATATCTTGTGGACTGATGGGCAGATTGTTGCTGGAATCTCTTTTGAACTGTGTATTTTGACTGTCTTCCTTACTTTTCTGTCTTTGCCTTGTAACCCGACAGAGTTTCTTTGTGCCATCTGCCGAGTCACTTTCCAGAAAATGGCAGAGTGCCTCTGATGCCTTGTTCTTTGTTATTGCAACTGCTCTCTTTGCCTCTTTATAAGCCAACCTGTATTCCTTTTTAGCCTGGTCTCTCTTTTCTATCTGCAGTTTTTACCTGCATTCCTTCTTTTTTTCTTGATGACTTCCTGGATTTCTGCATTCCACCATTACCTTTCCTTGTGTTCCCTATTTCCATACCTGGCTCAGCCACATTCATTTTCAATTCATACAAGCTGGTTTAAGAAGTTGCCATTTTCCAGGTCCACCTTCTTCTTCTTTGTCTTCCCGGCATTGTGCTACAGCCCTGTGTATTTGTGTACAGCCCTGTGTATTTGTGCTACAGCCCCGTGTATTTGTGCTACAGCCCCGTGTCTTGAGGTTTCCTACGTTGTTACTGATCATTTCCATGATAATTCTTTCCATAGCTAGTGAGGCCAATGGGCCAGAAGTTGGCCCACCTTTGTGCAGAGGGATGACAGCTGCTGTTCTCCATTCATGAGGCACAAAGCCTGTTTAAAGGCTACAGTTAAACAGAAACAGCAATTCCAGATGGCCTGATAGGTCACATTTTATGCTATTTAAGGACATACTGAAATACTGTCTGGGCCCAGTGATGCCGTGCTCTTGGCCTTAGAGGCAGCATTTCTTTTTTGCAGGGGGCAAGTCCCCCCTCCCAAACTCATATATACCAACTCTGAGATTGTCATAACTTGGAGGAAAAAGGATTAGTTTGAGAAATAGCTATCTTTGACTTAGTAAATGTAAGTCTAGATTTATTATGGGCTATTCCAACAAGGGTCTCAATATTTCAAACAGTTACCATTTCCTTGAACTCTTGTGCATTCACTGCAGTGAAATTCCAGGTCCTCAGCCTAGTCTCTATTGACCTTGGAGCCTTCCCTGTTCACTACATGCAACTGACTGTAACCACCAGTGGTTTTATGCTGTGGGTCAATAATTTTATTGGGGATGACTTTGCAATCTCTGAGTGTACCCCAATTCCTTTTCCTTACTTAGAGGAAGTCTACTAGAGTTGTGTGTTGGCCGGTCTTATATGTGATCATGTGACTGGCCAGGCAGAAATCTAGAATGGCTTCTCCTTCTTTATTCTTGTTCCCCCACCGATGTGGACACAGGTAGTTCTCATGTACTGTTCTGTCTGTCCCAATATGTGCATTCAAGTCACCCATTATCAACACCAATTCATGCTGTCCTGCTTTATCTAGTAGGTTTAGGCTGCTGACGCCTGAATGCACTCTTTTCCTTGGTAGTACAGCCCTGTTGTAGGGTACAGGCTGAGGTTAGTGCCCTATCCTTACACTGGAGTTTGAGTGCCATGAGTCTGTCACTAATTCCAGAAGACTCTGTCACCACAATCTGCACAGCATTTCTTGTCTCTCCTCCCCTGAGTTATACATTCTGGATCCCAAGCCAAGTGCCTTTGCTACAATGCCCTTCTGCCTTTTCTCCTTGATACACATGATGTCCAATCTTCTTCTATCCATCATGTCATCTACTTCCAAGCTGCTTCCTGTCAGTGAGCCTATATTCAATATAGCAAGCCTAACTGTCTGGCAGATTGGATAGTCCAACTTTTACTCAACAAAGCTATCCTAAGTAACCCAAGCTGGGCAACTGGGAACCAGCCAGCCAGTAAATCACTGATGCAGGGCTGCTGGGCTTTATAATGGAAATACACAAGCTAATAGAGGCACATAGACACCTCACACTCTTAGCATTGGTCCCTGCTATAGGCAGGGTACTCAAACCACTTATCACTGGTAAATGCCCATGCCCATTTTGTTGGCATTAGACAATGGGGCCAAATCATCTAGGGCTCATTTTTTTCACCGTTGATTGGCTAGCTTTGACATGATGTGCAATCTGGCTGTACTTGTGAAGTGCTACTTTTTGGACAGACTGTGGCAAACAAGGCTCTTGTTTCTATTTACATTTTAATAAGTTATAGCTATCCCAAGAAGTTCTTATGCGATTACCTCTCAGTAACTAAGCAAAGTATCTTCATTTACTAGATATGCGACCAACTTTAATTTGGTTTAATATCTATTTTTAAACTTCTTTATTTATTTCACTTTTTATTCTTCCTGTGGCAACCAGGTACTGGAAACACCATGAGAGATCTGGGAGAGGGTGACTGTAAGCAAGTCTAGAGGGGAAAAAGAATGTAAAAAATTAAAAAAGATCTGCTACACAAACACATAATGATAAAGTATTTACCTTTTCTGTCCATGTTAAAATATTTAACATGTGATATTGAAAGCAAAAGGAATAGGTTCACAGGTATATACTAGGCTAATGACCACCAGGGCAATAATAAGCCTAACCAAGCAATCACACCCTTTGGCTTATTTCCAATGGATACCTAAAGTGTTGTTTAAAAACTGAGGGGGAAACTTGGTCAAGACAGCAGGGGAAAATATCTTACTGTTTGAAAACATGAAATCTTTTCCATCTGTCTGAGCAGCACACTTCCCAAGATTCTCATCATAGGGTCTCCATTGTAAGACATACCAATGCCCCTCTAATCATGCTGCACAATGAGAAGATCACGGTTACCTGAGACATACCTCCACAGACTATTTAAAGAGACACATTATAAACTCAAATGCCCTGATTCAACTGGTCAACACTCCCACCAGAGGTGATAACATATTGGACCTGGTCATCACCAACATGGGCGACCAGTGTTCCACACTGGAGGTCAACCCCTCGCTGGTTAGATCTGACCATAAACAAATCACTTTGGATATCCACATTCTGCCCCCAACCCTGGACAAGGAAACCACTGTGAAAAACTTTTCAAAAGCAAACTTCGCGTTACTTAAGACGGCAGGGGAAAGTTTCAAAGCCTCCATGCTGAAGGATAACGCTGTCCAAGCTGCAAAATCCTTTACTAATGCATTCTACGGGCACCTACAAGAATGCATGGATCGTGCCATCCCAAGCAAGGCAAAGACTCACTCCTCCAAGAAAAGGAAACCAGTCTGGTGGACTCCTGCCATAAACAAGCTATACAATAGAAGGAGCAAACTAGTACAGAGAAGAGTAAAATCCCAACAAGGGAAGACATCCCTGATCAGTATCAGCAAGAAACTAGGATCTCTCATGAAATCATTGAAGGCGAGCTTCGAAAGAAAAATTTCCAAGGACACCAAAGATAACCACAAGGCATTCTTTAGCTATGTCAAGAATCTAAGTGGCAATGCTCAGATCTGCTCGGAGCTAGTACAGAATGGCACAAAATACACTGAACCGACCAATATTGCCAACATCCTGGCAGACAGGTTCAGCGCAAACTTCACCCCCAAAAGAGCCCATAACCATACCAGAAGAATGTAGAGTCCCTGAAATCACAGACACTCAGGTTAAAACAGCCCTCTCCAAAGCCAAAAATACAGCATCAATGAGACCGGACGGTGCCCCTGGCTGCATCCTACACAAGCTCAAAGACAAACTAACCCCTCACCTAAAGACACTGTTCAAACTCAGCCTCTCCACAGGCTACGTACCCATAGAGTGGTGCACAGCAACGGTTATTTTGTTCCACAAAGGTGGAGCCACAACAGACCCCGGGAACTATTGCCCTATAAGCCTGACTAGCTTGGTCTGCAAGGCTATGGAGCAGATCATCATGGAACTCATTAACAGAGACATTGGGTACCTCCAAACACTGGATCCTACCCAGTTTGGCATAGCCAAACCCTGGATCCTACCCAGTTTGGCTTTGTTAAGGGCATATCATGCCTCTTAAACCTGGTGGACTTCTTTGAGACAGTTACCAAGGCTATAGATGAGGAAAAGGTGGTACACACAGCCTACCTAGACCTCGTAAAGGCCTTCGACACCATTCCCCATTCTGGTATTATAGACAAGCTCACCACCCTGAACATAAACCCCTACATCACAAGATGGGTTGCCAACTGGCTCACGGACAGAACCCACATGGTGAGAGTTGCGAGAGCTAGGTTCGACTCTAAACAGGTTAAAAGTGGCATTCCCCAGGGCTCGGTCCTAGGATCCCTCCTGTTCAGCATATACTTCTCAGAGGTACAGGCAAGCACAGGAGGACTATGGCTGACCAAGTTCACAGACAACTGCAAACTAGGGGCTATAATTGACTCTCCGGCTGACACAGACATCCTCCAAAAGGGTCTCACTGAGATGGATACCTGGTGTCAAAATCATGGCCTCGAGCTAAATACCAAAAAGTGCATAATCACCCCCTTTGAAAAAAATAAAGTACCCACAAACTACCACATAGGTGGTAGTCTCTTAAACATGGAAGACGTAATAAGGGATCTGAGGACCCCATTAGATAGTAATCCCACATTTGATAATCACATTGCCAAAGTTGTTAGAAAATCCTTCTACGTGGCCCACCTAATCACAAAACGGTTCGCATCCAGATCAAAAGGGGTCATTGTGCCCCTCTACTCATCACTCATCAGACCCATCATAGAGTACAACCCCCATTTGGGATGTGCCTTACAAGACACCTGCAACAGCTGGAAAGACCACGGAGGTACCTCACCAAGAGGATTACTGGCCTCAAACAGATGCCCTATGCAGCTCTACTGAAAAACTCCAGCTGTACTCAGTTGCATATCGCCTACTCAGAGGTGATCTCTGCCTGACATACAAGGCCATGTCCAACCCAGAATTGATGGACATGCTCCACCTAAAGAAAACCTTATCCCCTGGAGCCACACGCTCTAGGGATCTAAACCTCACCACAACAATAAATAGGACATGCTGGATGGATAGAGTCCTGTCCCAGAGACTTCCCATGCTTTGGAACAAGATTCCAATCTACATTAGGCAGAGCTCCTCGCTAACACTCTTCAAAAGAAACCTTGACGAGTGGATGGGATCACTTCAGTGGCTCTGCTGGACAGAGGCACAGGGAACTAATCTAAGGGGGTGGCAAAAGCCAACAAATTCTGGCTAGGCTTATAAATGCCTTCGGACAGATAACCTAGTACCTACCTATGAACCTACATGGAAAGACTGAAACCCTGTCACTCTACTCTGTCTCCTATACTTTGCTAAGGTGTGACCTGTGGCTGGTCTATAAGGCAGTCTCTGTCCTGGCCCTGATGTAAATGCTACACATTTTTAAATCAAGCTGCATGAGGGTCACTCACTCCAGGGATCTTAACCTAGACTCTGACATGAACAGGCCATGCTGGAGGGAGAAAGATACACCTTCCAAAGACTGCCACTTTTCTTGAACAAGCTTCCAGTTCATGTGAAACAGGGCCCTTCCGTGACCCTCTTCAAATGCAACAAAAATCAACGGATGGGTGACTGCAACTTTACTCCTGGGGTGGTGCCCATGTCCCTTCTGGACAGAGGAAGTCAGTATTAATTACCATAGACTCTTACCTCTGTGAATTCCATGCAGTTAACAACTGACAATTGGGGCAGTTCAGGATAAATATGGCTAGGCTTGTAAGGGCTCTAGGGCTGTTGGCCTAGTAACCTTCTATGAATCTATGAACCTACGTCAGTGGCTGCTGTACCTACCAGATGTAGACCCTGAACTACCCTGGTGGCATCTCAAATTAAACAGGTTATACAACAAAAGGAAAAAATTATATAGCAAAAATCAAGAATTCTCATAAAGATAAAAACTCTCTCATCAAATGAATGGGCAAATAAGAAGGCTAATTAGGTCAAACAAAGTCAACTTTTGGTTAAGACGGCTTCCCAGATGAACAATAACCATAAGGCCCTTCTTTACCTGCATCAGAAAACTCGAGGGCAGCATAGTGTGCTGAACTGGTAGTTAATGGTTCCACATTCACCAAGCCTGGTGAAATAGGCAAACCTGTTTGCAGACAAATTAATTTCCAACTTTGCCCCTGTCTCACTCCCAACCATCCTCCAAGAAATACCCTAAAACTTAACCCCTCCTACTGTAACTAGAGGGCATGTACTGGCTACCGTTGCTAAAGCTAAAAACACAGCCTCAGTGGGCCCTGATAACATCATGGGAGGCCTCTTGAACAGTCTAAAATATGACCTATCAGGGCCACTGGAGTCACTATTTAACCAAAGTCTTAAAACAGGCTTTGTTCCATGATAATGGAGGACTGTGAAAGTCAACCCCGTTCATAAGGGAGGAACTTCAAAAGAAGCTACAGACCCATTAGTCTGACTAGTCTAATTTGCAAAGCCATGGAAAGAATTATCATGGAAATTATCAACAAGGACATAGGAGACCTCCAGCCACTGAATGCTTACCCGTTTAGCTTTGTCAAAGTAAAGACATGTTTACTGAACCTGGTGCATTTCTCTGAAACAGTCACTATGGTAGTGGATGAGGGGAAAGAGGTGCATACTGCCCATCTAGGTCTTCTAAAGTATTTGATACAATGCACCACTCGGGCATTGTCAACAAATTTATGAAGCTTGGCAAACCCCTTTATAATATGTTGGAGACCTAGTTGGCTCAGATATACGACCCAAGACGTTAGGAATGGTATGGCCACCTCAGCAAAGACACTGATCACAAACGTAGTCCTGCAGGACTCTGTGCTGAGCTCCTTCCTCTTTGGCATCTACTTCTCAGAGGTCAAAGCCAATGTCAAAGACCTCTGGCTGACCAAGTTCACAGGTGATTGTAAACTGGGAGCAGTCACTGAACCCCCCCCCCCAAGATGAGAACACCCTTCAGGAAGATCTAACAAAGAAGTTTGGTGACAAAGCCATGGCTTAAAACTCAATGCCAAGAAATGCATTATAGTACTTTCTGGAAGGTTGGTCACCGTGGATAACTACATCATCAATAAAACACCACTAAAAGTTGATTCACTAATCAGGGATCTGGGAACTCATGAAGATAGTAACCTAACCTTTGACTGACATGTGTCCAAAGTAATAAGACAATCCTTCTATGCGGATCGACTTATATGTAAAGGAGTAGCACCTAGGTCCAGAGAGGCCATCTGGCCACTGTACTCAGCCATCATCACAGCATACTGCTCCCTTTGTATGTACCTGACCAGAAATATGCAGCAATGTCCACAAATGTTCATTACAAAAAGAAAACAGGGAGTAAACACAATGACCTACACTGATCACCTCAAGGCCCTGTCTCTTTACTCAGTATCATACACACTTCTGACGGGTGATCTTTGCCTAGTGTACAAGGCATCCCTGGAGCCTGTTTTGATGAACCTTTTGCACATCCACAAAACAAACCGTATCAGAACTACTAGACGAAAAGACATAAATAGGAGATGTCAGAGAGACAGATATGATTCTCAGAGAATTCCCATTCTTTGAAACAGGCTCCCCCCATCCATGTGAAGCAGACTTCCTCCCTAATCATATTTAAGTGCAACTTGGACCAATGGATGAGTAATCGGAATTTCATCCTGGTCTGGCTCCTAAGTCTTTGATGGACAGAGGCAGTCAGTAAATCACCCTTTATAAATCAAATATAAATCAAATTTGTGGGTCACATTTGAGTTACATGGCTGGGCTTTTAAAGGCCACAGTGGTCATTAGTCTAGTATACATGTATAAACCATCTCAGGTTATACATGTATAAACCATCTCAGGTTAATGGGACTTCAGGAATGTCTCATCTAAAGGAGGGTAAGCTCAGGAGTACACATCATACATTCATAGGTGTTTACTAGGCTAACAAACACAAGGGCCTTTTTAAGCCTAGCCATGCATCCCAAATCCCTGACGAGTTCTGATACCCTTGATAAGTGTAAGCATGGGCCTGGAAGATGAACCATTTACAGGATACCTGTCTGCATCAGAGACACAGGTATCAAACCAGGGGTGAATTTCCGGCTTAACATCCAATTGTTCAAGTTGCACTTGGATTAGGGAGGAACTCTGCTTCACATGGATGGAGAGCCTGTTCCATAGACGGGGTAGTCTCTGGGATAATATCACAGGCAAGGTTTAAGTCTTTAGAACGGGTAATTCTGGGACTGTTTGTTTTGTGGACATGCAGGAGGTCCATCAGAGTGGGGTCTGACAATGCCCTGTATTCCAGGCATAGATCTCCCATCAAAAGCCTGTAGGAGACAGAATACAGGGATAGGGCCTTGAATCAGTCTGCATAGGACATATTACTTATGCCCTGTGTTCTTTTAGTGAGGAACCTCTGTGGACATTCCAGTTGTTGGATAGGGCTGGTTAGGTACATACCAGAGGGGGCATTGTACTCAATGATAGGTCTGATGAATGCCAAATACAGTGGAACAATGACTTCCTTGGACTTAGATGCCATACCTTTGTTTATAAGTTGCGCAACATAGAATGATTTCCTCACCACTGTAGACACGTGATGATCAAAGGCTAGATTACTATCTGTGTGTGTCCCTAAGTCCCTGACTACTGGGTCAACTCTAAGGGGTGTGTTGTCAATATGACAGTTACCAGGGATGGATGACTTCCCAAAGGATACTATTATGCATTTCTTCGCATTTAGTTTTAGTCCATGACTCTGACTACAGTTGTTTGTCTGTGCCAGCCCTCCCTGGAGAACATTTGTGTCGGTGTGAGATTCATCCCCATTTATGCTGTATTACAATGTCATTATTCGAACATGACTCCAGCAACTAGTGTGGGGATAGAACCCACAGACTTCTCATCTAGCCAGTATTATAACTAATTGTGCAACCTGGTGAACCACTGACACTAAGAAATGAAAACCTGAAAGCTACCCAGGGGAGATGCAGCATTATTAACATGGATAGCGATACCACTGTCTTTGTGCAGCTACAGTGAAGAGGAAATACAATAATCCAAGCATACAACAACAAAAGAATTAATGTCTTCTCTCTGTAGGCAACTGTGGAGACTGCACTCTTCAGAGAAAGCAGAACAGAAATGAGCAAAGAGTAGCACCAGTCATGTGTTTACCTGATATTAGTGACATCAGCAGTGGCAGGCTGGGCACCTGTTGTGGTAGGGTAGTTACAAAGCAGCCATTGCAGGGTTTGCAGTACAGTACTTCTGCTTTATGTCTAAAGTTCCAAGTACACGTGTGACCTACCTGCTGCAGAGTGACGCTACCTGACACAGGTAACCCGGTTTCAGTGTTAACTCAACCTGTCAAACAGCCATCTGGGAGATAAAGACTGAGGGTTTGAAGGACAACAACGTTTTATTAGTGCTGGTGGTGAGGAAGTTTGAGGTATCATCTCAGACTGTTAGTGGATGCTGGGAACAGCCATGAAGAAGCAGTCTACAGTGAGGGACGTGATGAGGTGACTGTCAGTTAGTGATATCACTGGGCACTACCACCTCCATCTGCTCTTCGTGTCTCTGCAATCCCCTACCCTATAAACAAATATTACTACTGGCTTGGGGATAGGGGTGAGTGCCTGTCCCTCCTGTAATGTTCCACCTGAATGTCCCAAACAGGGTACCCAGAGTACTAGACTTTCTTGGGGGGGGGGGGTGACAGCAGTATATGGATGGCCATGTGACCCAAGGGAAATACTAGATCATGTGATGCAATAAACATGTTTTATTTTAGCAGAATGAGCATTTGCTGACATGACCACATGGTCAACAGGTTCTGTGTTCTATCCCCATACCATAAAACCGAGATGACTCCTTATAATGGCAATATAATTAGTTAACGAGCAGAAAAAAATGCATACGGTAGCGTTGTTGCCTCACAGTAAGAGGTTCTCCTGTTCAATTCTTGGCTGGAATGCCTTCTGTGTGGAGTCTGCATGTCCTCCCCACGGTCGAGTGGCCTCCGAAAGACATGCATGAATGGGTGCGCCTTCGGTGAAGGTTGGGCGTCGGGCTGGCAACTCAGCAATATAAAAATCTACTGTCGATCATTAGTGGACCAGAGTTCCTCTGTGGTGACCCCTAACCGGGAAAAGCCGAAAAGACAAACAACCTCCTCAAAGGTGACTAGCTTTATCCCTATAATACGACATGGATACCCTAAAACCACCTTCTAAGGTTTTACTCAATCAAAAATGACAGCAACCTAAAGTGCTACTTTATTTTAGATAGGATTTGCCAATCAAGGTTTCTCTTTTTCTTTAGGTAAGACTTAAATACCCATATAATTTCAACAAAGCTTATCTCACAGTAACAAGAAAAGTACCTAATTTCACCAGGTACAGCACCAATTTTAATCAGGTTTAATGTCTCTTTTTTAATAAGTTTATTTATTAAGCCATGTCTTCTTCCTTTGGTAATCAGGTAAAATCTACTAGGCAGATAAGCCCATTTTCTGATGAAATCTAGAAATGTTTGGAGTAGTTATATGACTTGCTAATAAATGCACTATGTGCAAGTACAAGAAACAAACCAAGGTTTGCTGAATGCTTTAAGCTAACTGAATAGTTTATTATTCTAATTTCTAAACTATAAAGCTACACTGAATTAAGTCCAAAAGAAAAAAAAAATCTGTAGTCTGAATTTACAAGCCATGACACGACAAAGGTAAAAAGAGCTGACTTTTTAACATCTTTGTCTGTAGCATATACACGCAGTGAAATAAAAACTCTGAAAAAAAAGACATAACAATTAATAGAAAAACTTTTAGGAGTGATTAAAGAAAATGACCATATCATTGTAGTCACTACAACTGGAATTCAAACTGGAGAAAAAGTGCACAGTAGTTAAGAAAATAAAAACATCAACAAAAAATAAAATGTAATATAATAAGGGAAAGGAGATGCAACATTTGAGAAACAGAATTGGGTGTGATCATTTTGTAAAACAAGCAGTCATCAGCTCTGAGCTAATAAGACGTCAATGTAAAACAAAGCATTAACACTGTACAGACACTTGTAAACATGTTACATAGGACTGGAAGATAATCACTTCGGGAGGAAGCGGTCACTTCTTTCATTTTTGCTCAGCACTGGTTTAAAGACCCACAAACCCAAACATTTTTATATATGAAAAAATCATTGCGGCATGCCATATTACAGAATTCCATTCATGTACAAACACCATGCATTTTTAAAAGTGATATGTAATTTACAAAAACCTCTTGGCTCTATTTTCCTTGGAATGTTGCCACAAAACAAGGATAAACATACAGCAAGCTATTAGATGAACATAAAGTGAGCTCCACTTCAGGACAGGCCTGCATTTGGGTCTAAAGGACAACCAAATGCCTGCCTCATACATTCATGGAAAAACTATACATAGCATACATAGAAGATACTAGAAAGGTAGCCAGCAGCTTGCCTGAAACACACACAGAAATAATTACGTATAGTATACATGGAAAATACTAAAATGTTAGGGTATGACATTACCATGCAATCCCACAAAACAGCGACGCAAAACTGGGTCTAGTTCCTATTAGGCCCTTTAACTTATTGTCACTTCTTAAGATGTTCCAGTTGTTAAAGACTATATATTTTTTTATATCTTTGGTATTACTACTATAGGTGACAAACAACTTAGGTTCCCTTTTTGTATATCTCTTTGGAACTTTGGCCTAGACCCAGTTTTGGATATAAGAGAAATAAGAATTTAAAGGACATCCTTTGCACTGAAAGGGCTTTTACTACATCCAATTCATTTAAGGATAGCCCAGGCAGTGTTCCCTGTGGCTTATGTAAAGCCTGTCCGTCCATTAATAAGAATGCAACTTTTAAACATCCTGTTACTGGAAAATTGTACCACCTTAAGGCAAGGGCTACTTGTAGGACTAGTCACATAGTTTATCTGGCTACATGTGAACATTGCACAGCATATTATGTTGGGAAGACCGACAATATGTTTAAAATCAGAATTCTACAGCATCTTTCCAATATTAGAAATAAAATGTGCATAATGCCTTTTTAGGCACACAAAGCACTCCACACACACTTTCAGCTTCAGGGCTGTGGTTAACGTAAGGTTAAATAATAGGGGAGGGGGTATAAGGTTGCTGACAGAATCCCTTGAATCTAAATGGATCTTGGAGCTGAGGGCTCATAGGAGCCCAGGGTTAAATGACATGGTTCCTTTGAAACCCGCCCTACAAAAAAGGAGGGTAGTTTATTGATTGCTGATTGGTTGGCTTTTAATTTAAAATAATGGTAATGTTTGTTCCTTTTTATCTGATGAAGGGTATCCCACCCGAAAGCGCTTATCCTTGGCTGTTTTGGTTGTTTTAATAAAGAAGGAGTTAATCCAGCAGAGTCCTGCCATTCTTTTCTTTTTTTGAGTTATACAATTAATTGTATACTTTGCTTGAAAAATATCTTATTTTGCCTTGTTCCTATTCTACATTTAGTCTAACAACCACTAAAGTGTTAAAGGAAAAAATAGTGGTTACTCCCTATCAGACTCTGCCCTGAGCAAATGTTTTAACTTATCAACACTGTGGACTATACAGGCCGCGGTGGTGCAGCTGTTACTGTTGTCGCTTCACAGCAAGAGGTTCCCTGGTTTGATTCTCGGCTGGAGTGCCTTCTGTGCGGAGTCTGCATGTCCTCCCCGTGGTTGAGTGAACATTAAAGACATGCAGATAGGTGCGTGCATATGTGGGTGTTTCTTCTTTGAAGGCTGGCAACTCGACACCGTAAAAACTCCACTGCCAATCATTAGCGGACTGGTCATTCACTGTGGCAACCCCTAACCGGGAAACGCAGAAAGAACACCGTGGACTATATAATATTAATAAGGCTATTGAACCAGTCTACAAAAGATCACATGACAAGTATTTTATTTGTACTAAAGTATTTATTTTGTAACACACCAAAACTTTATAACAGGAAATTCTTTAAAATTCTGTCACCTGTTGCTCTTACATTTATTTCTGTTTAGCCTACTTTAACTTTAAAGGAAGACTTGAAGCCAGTAATTCTCCCAAGGTTACAGCTTCAAGACATTTGGTTAACATAACAGGCAAGGAAGGTCCAGCCCTCCCCCCATTTCCCTGGATTGAAGAGGACGGACCAGTTCACAGACAGCTTAACCTGTGAAGGCCAGGCACAGAAAAGTGTCAAATGACAGTTCAGACTTCAGTGGTACAGTAGCATAATTTACCTTACCATTCTGATGTTTTACCTTCTGAGGGTGCTGAGTGAGTATATAATGAAATAATCTAATGTCCCATGTCTGACTGCCCACACCACTCTGACAGTCAGTGAGTATTCATCTTCAGAAGTCATCATAAATCAGTAAGGGAGTGAACATGCATTTTTGTACTTTCAGTTCCACAAAGCAGGGAATATGAACACCAGATAGCTAAGTGGCCCTTTCACATACCAGCTGATGCCTCAAAATAGATTTCTGACCCTGAATTATGAAACTTATATGCAAAAATGGCCACCAAACCTATATGTGCAACCTTTGAACCTGTATAACCAGTGCTACAGGCTCAAATCCAATCTCTAAGCCTATTTTTTGCCTCTTAACAATGTTTTCCAACATTACAGGTACTAAGCAAGTCACCAAGACTATACTCTACTACTCAATAATATATTTTACTGTCCTCTATACCTCTGTTCCTGAAGATTAAGTCACCCCAGCCATTCCACCATTAGAAGGACCTACTCCACCTTAGATTCAACCATTAGTGTTTCTGTTAGGACAGGTCCCTACTAGAAGCAGGATGTCACTTAAGGTGAGTAGACTACACTGCGCATTTATGGACTGCTGCAGAATGGCACATTAAGGTTATGTTCATCCAACTGATTTTATTTTTCCTAAATTGTTCATGCAACTGACTTTATTTTTTCTAAATGCTGTCTATGCATACGGTAAGACAAATACAGCTAATACAATGTTTTTGTACATCTCAGAAGTCTTCACTTTCATCTACTTTTCTATCCTCAACTCCTGGCTGAATTGTCATTCTACTAGTATACCGCTGCTACAGATGGTAATTTATGTATTGAGCTAAGGCACCCGGCAGCCAGCAGCCTTCCCCCCATTCTATACATAAATCACTTTCTCTCCCTCTCTCCCATCCTCTTCAAAATCCTTCCTTTTGACTTAGCGCCCACCTTTCCCTTGATTTCTCCATCTGTCTCCCTCTTACATCTGCCTGCATTTTTAGGCCCGTCCAGTAGGTGGCACCCTTTACCCAGCCTCACCCCCTTTTCATCCTATCTACTACATAGCTTCTTACCTATTTCTCCTTTTGTACCTGCATTGCTGTCCTGCTCTCCCACCTTACTCTTTTTCTATTTCTCGTCTACTACTACCTTTCTACGAACACTTCTCTTTAGCCTTCATCTCATCTAACTTTTAAAGCTTACCTTCACACTTTAGTCCTGCTGATTGTTTTTCCACTACAACTGCTCCAGTCCCTGTGTCTACCCGCTCTGTTCGCCCTGCGGGCTCACTCTGCTCCCCTCCCTGCCCCCAATTTCCACCCACCCCCAGCACCTCTACATTTATAACCTTTAGCCACACCCATCACCCCACCCCAACCAACTAGTAGCCTCCTCCCTTCCACACCCACTTCTTACTCCTCCCCTCATTTCACCTATACTCTACCATACCTCCCCTCTCAGTCTCCTCCCAAAACGTATAACTCTCATACCCTAGTAAACTAGTCATCCAAAACATACCTCCCCTCAATAACCTATCCCACTATGCTCTCAAAAGCCTTATCCTTCTGTACTCATCTATTACTGCTCCTCACCATATCCTATACCTACTACCTCACCCAGCCAACTAACTATAACCACACTCTATCCTTTCATACTACAAGCCATATTAACCTACCTGTCTTACAGTCACACTTCCCAATCTTTCCATGCCTATTCCCCATAAAACACCATCTTTTATTCTCTTATCAACTTATTACTCCTCACAACTATCCTAACTCTACAATAACTAACATATCCCTCATAAATCTAGCTAAACTACCCTGTCTCTAAGCAGACAAAGTACCTCCCCAACCTAAAGCTATATCTGACTTCTATTCTTTTATCAGGAGACATACACCCCAACCCAGGCCCATCCACATCCCCTCCAACAGATTAATCCATACTACTCACCTCCATAAATCCATACTACTCACCTCCTTAAATTCCCAAAGTACAGTTAACAAAATCCCTAATCTGCATGCCTGGCTTACATATAACAAACCAGACATTTTGTCCATCTCTGAAACTTGGTTAAAACCTCATATAAAAGATTCCAAAATAATTCCACCCAACTACTCTATAATCAGAAAAGATAGAACAAACAAAAAAGGAGGTGCAGTAGCCCTTCTATACCTATCCTCCTTAACAGTTATCCCTTATAACAAACCAACTCCCCAATTCAATAATGCAGAATTACTTCTGGCACTGCTTCAAGTAAATAAACACAAACACATATGCATAACCTCCCTCTACAGCCCCCCAGGCAACAATATTTCTACACTAGAAGATATCCTCTCCTGGCTTTCCAATAACATTAACAACAAAACTATACTTATGGGTGACATGAATATTAATTGGTCTGCAATACAGTCTCCCACAAATCCACTTAACATTAATCTTTACAACTTCTCTCAACTGATCAACTCCATAACTCGGCCCTCAAAAAACCTCACCAGTGATAGTACCCTAGACTGGATATTAGTCTCCCACCCTCATTACTTCTCAAATAGTGGCACCCTGCCTGACTCCCTTAGTGACAACTTGCCCACATTCACACACCGACTAACTTCACCCCTACATCTTACTCACAATTTTATTACCAGAAACCAGTACACAAGTAAGAAACAAATAAAAATCTCAACAGGAAGTCCCAAAAGAGAATGCCAGCAGACTGTGTTCTTAAATATTAACGCAGATTTATTTTTTTAAGAAAAAGCGTTTTCGCCACACAAAAAAACAATGCAGCTTCTTCAGATAAATCATAAAAAAGTCAATGGGTTTAAATACACACACAACCGGAAATGTAATTACGTCATTGAATACGAAATTAGTCTATTAACTCGTATTATAGTACATCAATTAACCCAAAAATAAAATATGACAATAAAATCAGTTATTTAAGTCACTCTTAAGAAACTTTAAATACCTCAATAATGAAGTTTAAACATATTAATAAAATAAAATAATTAATTAATAAATTAAGATATTAATCAAAATAAACAAAAAGCTATCTAAAATAACTACGCAATTTTAAAACTGCATTGATGTTACAGTTTTCATTGAGTCCCGGGGCTTTGAAGGCATTCAAAGATAATTGCCATTCAAGCTCACGGGACTCTAACATCAGTGACAGTGGTCCACCCCTGATGTTCCCTTGCAAGTGGTCAATACCCATAAAGGCAAATGAGTGTCCCTGATTTTTGTCAACATGCTTAGCTAAAGCGTTGTCGCCCTTGTTTTTCTTGATGGCGTATATATGCTGGTAAATACGCTCCCTGAGTTTGCGGTCCGTCTTCCCAATGTAGAAGGCTGGACAGCAAACACAGAATGCAGCATATACAACGGAGCTAGTTTGACAATTAATCCTGTGGTTAATGTGGAATTTCCTATTACCAATGTTAAAGGAATTCCCAGGTCTTATATACTTACAGTAATTACAAGAACCACACTTAAATGTCCCTTTTTGCCTAGAAAATGAAAATTCATTTCCTTTTCTTTGTACCAATTCTTTAAGGTTACTGTCCCTTTTAAATACTATCAAAGGGGACGAACCCAATTTTTCAGCAAGGTCAGTTGAACCAGAAATGAAATGCCAGTTCTTTTTAATAATGGACATAATAGCCATGGCATTCACATTAAACGTAATAATAAAGCTAAGGTTGAACTGTTTTTCAACATATGTGCCATCAAAGTTTTGTACTTCATTTAAAGAAGTGTCAGCTGGCGGGGTTGGGACATCCTGAATGACAATGTTCAAGGAAGTGGACTGGTCTAAAAGGGGCTTGAAGTGACCCTCAGTCCTTTTCAAATGAACCTCGTTAGACAACTCATCAAACAATTTAGAAGGATAACCACGTTGACAAAACATGTCCTTCAAAAGGGAACATTCATTGAGAAAGTCAGTTAGAGTACTGCACATTCTTACAGCTCGAACTAGCTGACCCTTTATAATGGCCCTTTTCTGCCTATATGGGTGTGAACTTGAAAAGTGCAACAAAGAGTTGCAAAAGGTCGGTTTTCTGTAGATGGAAGATGTTAATGCATCAGGCCCCTTAACCAATTGAACATCAAGGTAGTCTATCTCCTTTGTTGAAAATTTCGAAGTAAACTTCAGGAATGTTGTGGTTTTATTGATGGTATTAACAAAAACATCAGCACTCTCATTATCACCTTTAAAAAGGATGAAAATATCATCCAAGAATCTGGTGTAAAAGGTGATAAATTTCATCATTTCAGGATTATTGAAAACATAGTGCTTCTCCCAAAAAGCGACAAAGAGATTCGCCACACTAGCCCCACAGGGTGAGCCCATGGCCACACCCTGTTTTTGCAAATAAATCTCCTTGTCGAAAATGAAAAAATTGATGTAAGGACAATTTCCAATAACTCAGAGACTAGATCTATATCTGACTTTGGTGCCCCATTTCGGTCAAAATTGCCCCAATCCACTCCACTGCTTCCATATGTGGGATGGAGGTATACAGATCTATTACATCTATTGTTAGAAAATTATTACTGCCGTCAAAGGGTATTTTGTTAATATTGCTTAAGAATGACCATGAGTCCTTACAGATACTTGGAATTTGTCTAATATATTTAGACAAAATATTATCTATAAGTCTTGAACATGGGTGAGTCATTGATGAACGACCATCAACTAAGGCTCTCATGGGAGGATTTGATGCATCCTTATGGATCTTAGGGATGCCAAACATCACGGTGATCTTAGCTGGAAAGATGTCAATGAAATTATATACATCAATATCTATTTTTCCGCCCAAATATAAATCCCTGTAATAACCTCTGATACGGCCATGAGTGACATTGACCTCATTCAAAGAGGCCTCACCGTAAGCTGGACTATGCAATATAAGGTGCATTCTATCCTTATAGTCAAATTCATCCATGATTACTAGGCCCCCTCCTTTATCCGGCTTAACTACACGGATAGGTAATTCTCTCAAATGGCGAAGGCCTGCTGCTTGCTCTTTGGTAATGTTAAACTTAGAAAAGTCAACTTTACCTTGTGTTGATGCAAATAAATGCCTAATATCAACCTCACACATGTTCTCAAAAAGTTGTAAATTAACATTTAAGGGTGGGTTAAACAAACTAGGCATTTTAAGACCAAGCAATGCATTAGTAACATGGTCACTAAAGAAAAGTTTCAAATTCAGCTTACGAGTATAAACTTTCAAGTCAATAATAGCCTTAGCCAGGTTGCCAGTTGTAGATGGAACGAAGGTGTAACCCAATGCTAACAGTTCAACTAGATCCTGTTCAATATCCACCATGGAAAAATTATAGATCTTGAAATCACCCTTTAGGTTAATCATTATCCTAGGGCCATCAGGTACTGAACCATCAACGGGAGGATGAGCAGGGGTTAATGGTATCTGTTCGTATTCGACACCGCCATGTTCACTTTGTTGCTCCGTGTCCCTAAAAAAACCCCTCCATTATTATGGGAATGTCCACCTTTCTTGGCCTGGCCGTTCTTCGAATTTTTATTCTGGTTTGCTGTACCCCTATTTTTCCTCTTCACCACTGGGTTGAAATTATCCTCGGATTCGTTCTGAGGATCCAGACCACCCTCGTCATCGCCACGGTCTCTAGGTGTAATTGGATCGTTCACATTGTGTTGACCTTGGTCCATTGCCTTGATCTCCAAGTTAGGATAGGCTTTCTTTTGTTGATAAGCCAATCTGTCCCTTATCAGTTTCTTGTTTTTATTTGCCCTTAATTTTTCCAACAGAGCATCTATGCTTACAAAAATACGGTTGTAGTCGTAGTTGAACTGCAAAAAATCAGTATCAACTTTGATAACTGAATCCAATAAATTAATTTCTTCAGTTAATTTGCAAATGTGAACAGCATAGTGTTTGATAATAAGTTGTAAAAGCTGTTCACCCTGTTCCTGAAACAAATTTCTAAGGTCTGTAAAAAAAGAAAGATCGTATAACAGACCAGAGGGAGAGAAATTATTTCTCAAACCTTTTGGAATTAGATGCTCGTTTAAGCATTGCTTGAAATAGGCCGACTCAAGCTGTAACTTCTTGAGTTTAACCAACTTAACATCAAGCACTTTAAGTTTGTCAGCTAAACTACCGGCTTGCCCGGTGTTACTAGTAGATTCAGTTCCAAGGCTGTCGTTACTTGTTAAAAAAGTAAAAGTACCTGTGTTGCCCATCCATTCGGACAAAGAAAATTGGGCATTGCGACCTGTAGGAGCATTAGGAAATCCACCAACAGAAGCTAATTGAACCGCCGGTCTAGTAGACCCATGAGCGCCAACCAAAGATACATCCACTCCAACAGTTCGTTCAACTGCCGTGTACCGACTACCATTACTAAGGTCGCCTCGGATCTGCGTAGCTTGAGGGCACCAACCGGAAGATGAACCAAGACTGTTTACAGCTACAACGTTAACCGGTTGCCCTGCCGGTATAAGCGACTCACCGGAACCTTGCCCTGGAGTAGAAGAACCAGCTTGATGAACGGGTTGTGTGTACAAAGGAAAACCTTGCTGCATACCGTCAATGCGAGCATTCAGTTGCTCGACCTTCTGTGTAAGTACCGCAAGCAAAGCAGTCACATCGGTACCTTGAGTTTGGACATCGTTTAGTTTAGTTCCAAAAATGTTAGGACTGGCAGGACTCGCTGGGCTACCCGTAGCCATGAAACCAGAAACCAGTACACAAGTAAAAAACAAATAAAAATCTCAACAGGAAGTCCCAAAAGAGAACGCCAGCAGACTGTGTTCTTAAATATTAACGCAGTTTTATTTTTTTAAGAAAAAGCACAAAAAAACAATGCAGCTTCTTCAGATAAATCATAAAAAAGTCAATGGGTTTAAATACACACACAACCGGAAATGTAATTACGTCATTGAATACGAAATTAGTCTATTAACTCGTATTATAGTACATCAATTAACCCAAAAATAAAATATGACAATAAAATCAGTTATTTAAGTCACTCTTAAGAAACTTTAAATACCTCAATAATGAAGTTTAAACATATTAATAAAATAAAATAATTAATTAATAAATTAAGATATTAATCAAAATAAACAAAAAGCTATCTAAAATAACTACGCAATTTTAAACTGCATTGATGTTACAGTTTTCATTGAGTCCCGGGGCTTTGAAGGCATTCAAAGATAATTGCCATTCAAGCTCACGGGACTCTAACATCAGTGACAGTGGTCCACCCCTGATGTTCCCTTGCAAGTGGTCAATACCCATAAAGGCAAATGAGTGTCCCTGATTTTTGTCAACATGCTTAGCTAAAGCGTTGTCGCCCTTGTTTTTCTTGATGGCGTATATATGCTGGTAAATACGCTCCCTGAGTTTGCGGTCCGTCTGTTTGCGGTCCGTCTTCCCAATGTAGAAGGCT
Source organism: Protopterus annectens (assembly GCF_019279795.1). NCBI lineage: Eukaryota > Metazoa > Chordata > Ceratodontiformes > Protopteridae > Protopterus > Protopterus annectens. Next base: position 1,725,085,456 of record NC_056729.1, on the reverse strand, counting down.
GGACAGCAAACACAGAATGCAGCATATACAACGGAGCTAGTTTGACAATTAATCCTGTGGTTAATGTGGAATTTCCTATTACCAATGTTAAAGGAATTCCCAGGTCTTATATACTTACAGTAATTACAAGAACCACACTTAAATGTCCCTTTTTGCCTAGAAAATGAAAATTCATTTCCTTTTCTTTGTACCAATTCTTTAAGGTTACTGTCCCTGATGGTCGTTCATCAATGACTCACCCATGTTCAAGACTTATAGATAATATTTTGTCTAAATATATTAGACAAATTCCAAGTATCTGTAAGGACGCATGGTCATTCTTAAGCAAATTAACAAAATACCCTTTGACGGCAGTAATAATTTTCTAACAATAGATGTAATAGATCTGTATACCTCCATCCCACATATGGAAGCAGTGGAGTGGATTGGGGCAATTTTGACCGAAATGGGGGCACCAAAGTCAGATATAGATCTAGTCTCTGAGTTATTGGAAATTGTCCTTACATCGAATTTTTTCATTTTCGACAAGGAGATTTATTTGCAAAAACAGGGTGTGGCCATGGGCTCACCCTGTGGGGCTAGTGTGGCGAATCTCTTTGTCGCTTTTTGGGAGAAGCACTATGTTTTCAATAATCCTGAAATGATGAAATTTATCACCTTTTACACCAGATTCTTGGATGATATTTTCATCCTTTTTAAAGGTGATAATGAGAGTGCTGATGTGTTTGTTAATACCATCAATAAAACCACAACATTCCTGAAGTTTACTTCGAAATTTTCAACAAAGGAGATAGACTACCTTGATGTTCAATTGGTTAAGGGGCCTGATGCATTAACATCTTCCATCTACAGAAAACCGACCTTTTGCAACTCTTTGTTGCACTTTTCAAGTTCACACCCATATAGGCAGAAAAGGGCCATTATAAAGGGTCAGCTAGTTCGAGCTGTAAGAATGTGCAGTACTCTAACTGACTTTCTCAATGAATGTTCCCTTTTGAAGGACATGTTTTGTCAACGTGGTTATCCTTCTAAATTGTTTGATGAGTTGTCTAACGAGGTTCATTTGAAAAGGACTGAGGGTCACTTCAAGCCCCTTTTAGACCAGTCCACTTCCTTGAACATTGTCATTCAGGATGTCCCAACCCCGCCAGCTGACACTTCTTTAAATGAAGTACAAAACTTTGATGGCACATATGTTGAAAAACAGTTCAACCTTAGCTTTATTATTACGTTTAATGTGAATGCCATGGCTATTATGTCCATTATTAAAAAGAACTGGCATTTCATTTCTGGTTCAACTGACCTTGCTGAAAATTGGGTTCGCCCCTTTGATAGTATTTAAAAGGGACAGTAACCTTAAAGAATTGGTACAAAGAAAAGGAAATGAATTTTCATTTTCTAGGCAAAAAGGGACATTTAAGTGTGGTTCTTGTAATTACTGTAAGTATATAAGACCTGGGAATTCCTTTAACATTGGTAATAGGAAATTCCACATTAACCACAGGATTAATTGTCAAACTAGCTCTGTTGTATATGCTGCATTCTGTGTTTGCTGTCCTGCCTTCTACATTGGGAAGACGGACCGCAAACTCAGGGAGCGATTTACCAGCATATATACCATCAAGAAAAACAAGGGCGACAACGCCTTAGCTAAGCATGTTGACAAAAATCAGGGACACTCATTTGCCTTTATGGGTATTGACCACTTGCAAGGGAACATCAGGGGTGGACCACTGTCACTGATGTTAGAGTCCCGTGAGCTTGAATGGCAATTATCTTTGAATGCCTTCAAAGCCCCGGGACTCAATGAAAACTGTAACATCAATGCAGTTTTAAAATTGCGTAGTTATTTTAGATAGTTTTTTGTTTATTTTGATTAATAACTTAATTTATTTATTAATTATTTTATTTTATTAATATGTTTAAACTTCATTATTGAGGTATTTAAAGTTTCTTAAGAGTGACTTAAATAACTGATTTTATTGTCATATTTTATTTTTGGGTTAATTGATGTACTATAATACGAGTTAATAGACTAATTTCGTATTCAATGACGTAATTACATTTCCGGTTGTGTGTGTATTTAAACCCATTGACTTTTTTATGATTTATCTGAAGAAGCTGCATTGTTTTTTTGTGTGGCGAAAACGCTTTTTCTTAAAAAAATAAATCTGCGTTAATATTTAAGAACACAGTCTGCTGGCGTTCTCTTTTGGGACTTCCTGTTGAGATTTTTACAATTTTATTACCACTCGCTGCCAAAAAAACTTTAACCCCACTACATTTTCCAACTCTCTAAAAGCAATCAACTGGTACACCCTAAAAACTCTACCCCTGGAACAAGCTGTCACCCACTTTAACTTAACTTTCCTAAACCTCTTAGAGTAACAAGCCCCTATAAAAACAAAAAGAATAAAAAACAAAACTGCCCCTTGGCTAACAAAAAACACACTAGTAACTATGCACCTTAGAAATAAGGCATGGTCATCATATCAGAAACATAGGACTCCCCTAGACCATAATGAATACAAAACACACAGAAACAAAGTAAAAAAGCTTATAATTTCTGATAGACAAAATTACTTCTCCATAATCCAAAACAACAACAAAACAAGCCCTCAAAAATTATGGAAATGCATCTCTACCCTCCTTAATCCCAACAAACCAGATAACCCTAGCCTGGACCCTAATGCTCCTGACATAGACTTGGCCACTCAATTCAACACCTTCTTCATTGATTCTATCTCCAAACTAACCTCATCCTTTTCATCTTCAAACCCCACCACACCCCACACTACACCCCAATCCTCCCCTACCAACTTTTCACCCCTTACCACTGCTCCTCCCCCTATCTCCACTCCATCATCAACATTCCCAAATTCTCCCCCCTTCCCTCACCATTCTCACTAAAACCTATACCCACATCCACCATAAAAAGACTACTTCAGAAACTAAAACTATGCTCTAATGACCTTGATAACATTCCTTCATACTTTCTCAGCATAGCTGCTGAAGCCATTGCCTACCCCATCAGCATTCTAATCAACCATTCCATTCAAGAAAGCTCAGTACCCCAAATCTGGGAAAAGGCTTTTGTTGTTACATTGCACAAAGGTGGCAGCAACAACAATATTACTAATTTCCGTCCCATCTCTATCCTATCTCCTATATCTAAACTTTTAGAAAAGTGGATTCACCTACAACTCCTACCATACCTCTTAGACAATAACCTACTAACTCCAACATAACATGGTTTCAGACCAAGACACAGTACTATGACCGCCCTACTCTCCTTCCTGGAAGCTGTGAACAAAGCCCGGGACACAGGACACTTTATCTCTACCCTCCTACTAGACCTCTCTAAAGCCTTTGATACTATCTCCCACAATTTACTACTAACTAAACTCTCCAAGCTTAACTTGTCACCCTCTTCTCTGAACTGGTTCACTAGCTACTTATCCAATAGGTATCAAGCAGTAAGATGGAAAAAAGCCACCTCCCCTTTCACCAGCACCCCAACCGGTGTTCCCCAAGGATCTACACTGGGTCCCCTTGTTTTCAATATATTCATAAACAACTTCCACAACTCTATCCCTTTAACTAAAAGTATCCAATACGCAGATGATTCAACTATTATCTGTTCTGCTACCTCCATCCCCACACTGCTAAAGCTTACTCAAGATGCATTCTCAACCACCAAATTATGGATGAAAACAAATCACCTTGCACTCAATGCCTCCAAAACCAAAGTAATGGTATTCACCCCCTCTAAAGCTACCTTTTTCAATCCAAGTAATTTCCCTATTACTAGTCACAGCAATACACCCCTAGAACTGGTATCTGAGGCCAAATTACTTGGGGTCCAAATTGATAGTCAGCTTAAATTCAATTCCCATCTTCAACTAAATATAAAAAAAAACACCAAAAACTTGGCATGCTCTACAGACAGAATCATTATCTTACATCCTCCACCAAACTCACCCTATCTACCACATTTCTTATCCCATCCCTCCTCTATGGAGCCCCACTTCTAACTAACCTACAATCTTCTCTCAAAACACAACTCTCCTCTTGCTATAACAAAATTGCCAAGTTTGCTACCTCCCATAAGTCCTCCTCACCCCACTGTTCGGCTCTCCACAAACTAAAATGGTTAGAACTACCCAATCACCTCACCTACGTCCAACTGACTCTTGCACACAAACTCATCTTCAATCCCTCCCTCTGCCCATCCCTTTCCTCTACCTTCAAACTGCACCTCCCTGATAGAATTCTAAGCTCTAACAACCAAAACCTAACTGAACTGTATAAACCAATTCGTCCCCCTGGAAAAAATCTCTTATCCTACAGTCTTGCTCGTCTCTGAAACTCCTTACCCACATCCATTCGTACCATCACAAATCACTTCTCATTCAAAAAATCCCTTCACGTACACCTAATTTCCCAGTGGGAATGCTCCTGCTCCCACCCAACATAATATCCTCATACTGGGAATTTCCACTTCTCCTCTCCTATTCATAATGGGAATTTCTACTTACTCTTCTAAACTCATAGATCTTGCTCTTACTTGTATTAAGCTTTTTCTGAATACTTAAAGGTACCCAAGTGTAAATATACCCTAAGATGGAAAAGGTTCTCTGTTTCTATATTGAAAAAGTTCTATGTCAGCTCATATACCTTTCTCTTGCTTGTATTAAGCTACTCATCCTAAATGTATGAAAGATACCTCCAGTGTAACCCACCCTAAGTTGTAAAAGCTTCTCAGTTTCTATATTGTAAATTGTTTGCAGCTATACAATATTGTAATATTTGTATATATTTGTACACTAGTCTACTATATTTCCAAGTCCGTAGTAATTGTATAACTGAAACTAAATACCTTATTGTAACCTTGCTATTTGTTTTTGGAGCTTTTCTCCCCAGGACTCCATTGAAAACGGGTTCTTTTGGCCCAATGAACTATCCTGGAAAACCAACTGCAAATAAATAAATAAACATAAATAAAATAAATCCTGCAATTCACATTTGCTAAGGAAGAGTTAGTGAAGTGCAAGAAAGTGAAGAAAATGGAAATTCTGGTCAAAGTTTAAGCTTCTCACTCCCCACTGCTACCATCCCACATCTACATCACCTGTGATCACTCTCATCCTGAGGTCATTCACTGCAGATAGCAACTCCATGGGGCTATAAACTAAACATTAACATATGTGAACCAGCAGCAATTATACGGTCATCTGAATACGCACATACAAAGAGACACGCTGAGACACACACACCACTTTCATGTAGTCATTCACAACTGTAAACCTCTTCCTTTCCCTTTGCTTACTTGAATTTGGGGGGGGGGGCAAAGAATTTTATCATACACAGCAGCACAGAGTTGTTGACTGTTGCACATTGACACCCTCATATGGGAATATACTTGCACTAACACTGCTCAACCTGCTGGCAATGCAGATCGTGGGTGTAGTGCAAAGCAAACATCCAGTTTATTCCATATCATGGGAACACCAAAGCTCTCTCAGCTGCAAGAAATGTAAGCAAACAGCAAGGAAAATACAGTGTTTTCCTCAGCATATTGTACAGCCAGACTCAAGCAGCAGTTAGTACTTATAGTCCGTACCCAAATAAGCTGCGTGATCTACTGAAAGTACATTCCTGCATGCCATGGTGGTAATTGTAAACAAAGACACCATGAATGAAGAAACTAATCAGACCTTTGTTATGAGGGAAGAGGACTGGGGAAATGTCCTCTTTCCATAGTTACAGGATCTGCAAGCACTGAATGTCAACTACATGCAGGACAATTCAGGCAGTTAAAATAGTTTATAAATTAATGTTGAAGGAGGCATAAGAAACTATTTCAGTTCAAATCAAGCATAAAATTGCATGTCACTGGCCTGACATCAGTAGAAGTCAGATATCTGTGGTGAGCAGAACCATAGAACTTCAGATCATTTGACTTATGAAACTGTATGTGCGTATTTATTTACTACTTAAATTTTACTGGGGTAGAACACAAACCAAACTGACCAATTATAGCCTCTGGTCAGATTTCATTATAATGAACCACAACAATGTACACTATACAAATAATGGTTCACATTTATGAGTGAGAAAAAGAAATCTGACAAACAATATATACACAGACATTCTAAAAAAACAAATTTACAATTGAACATGCAGCACTGTCTGCTCCCTGTCCCTATACACCATGTCACTGTGCAGGTGCTGCACATCATGTTACCCACAATGCAGCACTGTCTGCTCCCTGTCACTATACTTCAGGTTACTGTGCAGGTGATGCACATCACCTGACACACCATGCAGCACTGTCTACTCCCTGTCCCTATACTCCATGTCACTGTGCAAGTGCTGCACATCATGTTACCCACAATGCAGCACTGTCTGCTCCCTGTCATTATACTTCAGGTTACTGTGCAGGTGATGCACATCACCTGACACACCATGCAGCACAGTATGCTCCCTGGCCCTATACACCATGTCACTGTGCAGGTGCTGCACATCATGTTACCCACAATGCAACACTGTCTACTCCCTGTCCCTATACTTCAGGTTACTGTGCAGGTGATGCACATCACCTGACACATCAAGCAGCACAGTCTACTCCCTGTCCCTATACTCCATGTCACTGTGCAGGTGCTGCATATCATGTTACCCACAATGCAGCACTGTCTGCTCCCTGTCCCTATTCTCCACATCACTGTGTAGGTGCTGCACATCATCCTACATACCATGCAGCATTGGCTGCTCCCTGTTCCTATACTCCATGTCATTATGCAGGTGCTGCACATCATGTTACCCACAATGCAGCACTGTCTGCTCCCTGTCCTTATACTTCATGTCACTGTGCAGATGCTGCACATCATCCTACTACAATGCAGCATTGTCTGCTTCCTGACCCTGTACTCAGTGTCACTGGGCAGGTGCTGCAATCATCTTACACACCGCAGCACTGTCTGCTCCCTCACCCTGTATCACTGTGCAGGTGCTGCACATCATCCTACATACCATGTAGCACTGTCTGCTCCCTGTCTCTATACTCCATGCCACTGTGCAGGTGCTGCACATCATCCCACACACCATGCAGCATTGTCTGCTTCCTGACCCTGTACTCAGTGTCACTGCGCAAGTGCTGCATATCATCCTACCACAATGCAGCACTGTTTGCTTCCTGACCCTGTACTCTGTGTCACTGTGCAGGTGCTGCAATCATCCTCCACACAGTGTAGCACTGTCTGCTCCCTGTCCCTATACCCCATGTCACTCTGCAGGTGCTGCACATCATCCTACAGACCATGTAGCACTGTCTGCACCCTGTCCCTATACTCCATGTCACTGTGCAGGTGCTGCACATCATCCTACAGACAATACAACACTCTCTGCTGCCTGCCTCTGTATCCCATGTCACTATGCATGTGCTGCACATCATCACGCTATCCACACAGCACCATCTGCTACCTGTCCCTATAACTCATTGCGACTAAGTGTTGTACATCATCACACCATCAGTGCAGCACACTCATTCTTCACAGTGTTATCAGTAGCTGCTGTCCATAACTAGATCACTAACCTAGGTATTGTACCCAGATCCGAGACTGATCTGGACACACAACAATTCTGCAAAGCCCTTCACCTCTCCATTATGGTGAGTATGCACACAGGAAAGCCTTACATGTATCATAGATCATGTGACATTTCCATGAAAGTCTGGGATATTTTTTAAAACACCCTTATTGAATTATCACTTGTGACATAGGCAAATTTACATTTCAATAAAAGTAATCAAACTGTATTAACAAGTTCACGTTTACAAACATTACACTTATAAGCAACTTTATTAAACCATCACTTACGACATGAGCAATCATACATCTATATAAATAAAAAACAACCACTCTGACACAATTTACAGGGAACCTTTTTGGCTAGGCTTATATAGGCCCCAGGGCTGATAGCCTAGTATCTACCTATGAACGTATCCTAATTGCAAGCATTTTACATCACAAACTAAAATGACAAACTGCCAGTTGCAAACATTACACATCACTTATAATCTATCCACTCATTTTCAAACTTCCTCATTTAAGTCCTGCCTTTTTTTAAAGCCTGGGATATTGGTGAGGTGGGGGACCCCTGCCACAGTAGTGTTCTGGACAGTGTCACTGTGTCACCATGTGCATGTTGCCATCATCAGCCACATATGACATGTGGCACATGCTTCATCATCAGTCACAGCTTCATCATCAGTCACATCTGATGTGTAACATGTAACAAGTGCTGTTCCCTGTATCAGTAGAACTCTGAAAGCATGACCACATGATACTTTGGAAGCACTTAGACAAATGCTTATAACTCTCTCCATGTGACATGCAAAGTGTCAGTCAACTCTACATTTGTACACCATTTAGAGACATACATACCCTGATGTGTGCATTTTGCAGCTACAGCTCAGACATACCTGAAAGGAGAGATGCATAGGAGATCCTAGATGAATCAGTCCCCTCACACATGCAGTATACTGTATCATACAGGCACTTACTAGGCATAATTAACATGGTGCATTCTCAGCTGACACTCTGGTTGTCATTGGTACTGTGGCTTCCCTATCCATGCCACCCCAATGTATGCGATTATGCTCTCGCTCCCAGATGCTGAGCAAAGTATACCTACAGTGACCTGCTTGGACTGTGACAGCCAGTCATGTCTAATGATTTGGAAAGAATATGGATCAGAAGTAAGCTTGGATTCCTTCCTTTGTAGTTCAGGTTGTCATGTCTGGGTTCACACCGGTGCTGAGTCAATCGATCCTTATGTCAAGGCTAAAGGGAGATAAATTTCTGACCAGAGTCCCAAAAAGCTAGCTATATTACCCAAAGCAAGACTGGAGAGGGTTTGGTGTAATTTAGTCCATTTATTAATTAAATAGGTTGGGAGATAATTTCGTTGAACCACTTCATCCTGTGCTGGTGCTCTGGTAGCTGGTTGTCAGAGAGTGTGGTAGAATCCTGTTAATGTACAGTTGTACATTAATGGGAGTCTGTATACAGTGTCCTCCCAGATTAGATTTTCTGTGACATGCTAGCAACCTCCCTGCCTGTGGGCAATATCCAAAACCCTTGGGGGGGCAGGTGCTGCCCATCCTTGTCAAAGCAGCAGGATCTTCTGACCATGTCCTCCCATGATGACAGATATTACATACATACAAATATTTCAAGCATGAGCATTAATGTCCTTCTAGCTTGCCAATATAACAAAACACTTGTTCCCATAATAAGTATCCAGGCTGGGACATAAAAAATAAAAAATTAGAGAGCCTCCTTGGGAGTAATTTTTGGATAGCACACACCTCTAACCCTGATTCTCTTAGGGGTTGTGTCTTGGAAAAAAATGCAAGTTGGCATAGGTGAATGTGTGTCTAAACAAACTCTTAAAAAAATAAACTCTGCTGATTTTAAAGTATGGTACTTTGGAGCCTCAGGGACTCAACCAAGAATGTAATTGGAAGTATGTGATTTGAATTGTATGCTTAATTGATTAATTGTTTTGTGTAATATGCTGTATATAAGCAAACAGTATTTTACAGTGTTTTTACTCTTGGAAGACTGTGCAAGCCGAGGTGCTAAGTGTTTCATTAAATTCGCTTACTTCTTGGATTGGTGGTCTTGGTGGTATTTTATCATTTTTTGTTTTTTGTTTTTTAAGTTGCATTTGCTGTTCTTAAAAGGTATCTAAACTAGTACTCGCTTTAATGTAATTTGGTAGTCTGTTTCATGCATCAGCTACTCTGTTAAAGAACCAAATTGTACATTTCAAATTCCTGTAGAATCTTCTACGTAGGTTATCTGATGATTCTCTAGTACTTTTTGTTAACCCCAAACATTCCCAGAGGTAATTGTCACTAAATGCCCTATATACCTGAATAAGATCTCCTCTTAGATATCTGTAAGAGACACTGTACAAGTTCAGATATTTTAGTCTTTCATAATAAATTAGATTTTCACATCCATGGATTTCCTTGGTATATTTCCGCTGTACTCTTTCCAGTTTATTCATGCTTGTTTTCCTTTAGGGTTTCCATATTGTTATTCCATGCTCAAGTTTGGGTCTAATGTAACTAACAAACAATGACTTCATTATGTTTGATTTCCTAGACTTTATAAATCTTTTTATACAACCTATACTTCTATAACTATCATTAACCAATTGGTTGATATGATTAGAAAAACTCATAGCTGAATCTATCTATATATCCAGGTTCTTAAAAGAGTCTACAGTTTTAATCACCGTTTGCTGTATTACATCTTTACCTTTCAGTTTATGCCTACCAAATCTCATATGCTTAGTTTTTTATGTATTTTCAGCATATTATTCTCCTGTGCCCAAATGATTAGTTTAGTCGAGTTATTTTGCAGACATGCCTTATCTGTAACACATGTAATCGGTTTAACAAATTTCAGGTCATCTGCATATAGACTGTAGAACACCTCAGATGAAAAAGTTAGGTCTGAAAGATACAATTTAAAAAAGTAAGGGCCTAGGACAGAGCCCTGTTGGATTCCTCCTGAGTGACATCAGAAACTAAGCCAATTATTAAAATCAATCATTTTATGTTCTTACTGTGGCATCATCCTTGGTGCAGGTAAAATGCTGCTCAATGCAAGGTTAATACTTATCTGTGACACATATTCCAAGAGATCCATTATGTCTCTTTTCATATAGTCCAGTGAGGTAAGTCTCAGGTCATTTATACTCAAGTAGACAATGACAAAATCAGACTGGTACCTGGAGTGCAGTGACTTGAATGCATAAGTGATACTGCAGATCCTGGTAGCAGATAGGCAACGAAGCGTTATCATCTCCCTGTCTAACCTGGTGAGTCAAGCATCTGTGTGTCACATAATGGAGGCACCAATGACAAGAGTATTAGGTAAAGTATATGCTTGTCTTACTGGCTTTGCTCTTGGGGGACCATTGGGTATAATTTTACGGGAGATGTTTGGTGTTGCTTTTGGTGTGCTTTTAAGTGATTGCTAAGGAGCAGAGTGTTAACATTAGATGGCTTTGGAGGTCTTTGAGATTTGGGAAGGTTTCTTTTAAGCACCTCAGCATAAGGCGATCTGTGTGTGGTAAGCAGACTGTGTGAGGGATATAGTGTGGGCGTTCCTGACAACCTAAGTAGTATGTGAGACTTCTGCCTCCAAGGAAGTTGTGTATTTACATCTCTCGCATAATGGGTTATTTTCTTTAATGATTAGAAGATTGCCAGAGAACATGAGACAATTGCTACATTGCCTTAGGTTGCCAAAATCTACCAAAATGGCCAGACATTTGGAAATTGCATGTCCATGTTGGCAGACCTGGAATAGGGTGGGCTGTTTAGAATTAAAGACTGGGTTTTAAGAGGGGTCTCCTAGGATAGTTCTTGGGTTAAAGGCAAAATGTTACATAGTGTTAGGATATGGTAGTGCTACTTGATGCACAAGTTAGCTGCTCTGAGGTTATTTCCACACAATGCCACACTGTTTAACAGGTTTTGGACCTAACTTTAACTTTATAGAGAAATGTTACTGTCTAGCTGTTTACTATGGTACAGGGCACTGCTAACCACTGCCTAATTTATAGCAGAGAAAAAAAGAGCTTGAAAGCTGACTCCTATGCCTTCTAGCCAATAAACCACACTTTTAGCTTCCTGATGGGCTTACCAACTTACAGTGATCAGGTAAACACTTTCTGTCACAAAATGGATGATCCTGGAATTTATTTTTTTTAACAAGAAAAATCTTTATTAAATTATCAGGTATGACATAGCCAATCATACATTCATATAAATGAAAACAAACCATATTAACATAACTTTAGTTGCAAACATTAAACATCACTTTTCTACCCAATCAGTCAGACATTACACAGCTCATTCAAATCCTGCCTTCTTTTTAACCTTATTCCCTCTCTGCATATATTGTTTCCACAATTCCCATTTTTTCCTATGTAATTTGCTCCTACCCTTTTCTAAAGATCCCACTTCCGGTTGTTTTATCTCTGCTACTACATTCACTACTTCTAGTAAAGTTGGTTTATACTTTGATTTCCATTTTCTAGTAATTGCTTTTTGGCAGCCACCATAATTAGACTCAGCAAGGCATTACCATGTTAGGCAATTCCTATTCTCTATCACAACTCAAAAAAATCATTTTCTTAGTTACCACAAAAAATAAATAAATAAAACAAACAGGAAACGACGGAACTTTATTGCTCAAAACAGTTTAATAATGCTTTCGTCCTAAAGACTTCTTCAGAAAATAATCAAGTCACTTAACACATCTGTTTAAATAAGAACAAGTAACCAATCGCATTTCAAATTTAATTAGCACATATAAAAAGTTGCAAAAATCAAATTTACATACAAAACTCACATAAACTTTAACTGTATGAACTAAAACTATATAAATCTACTTAATTTTGGTCTCTTATTTTAAAAAACAACACTTAATATTTACTGATTAATTTAGACGTGGGAATTTGTCAACATTTAACTTAATCTGCCACTTAGTTTCTAAATCCTGTAAATGGCTTTTATAATCTCCACCCCTCAGATCTTGAGGCAAAAATCTATAACAGAAAACATAAAATTTTTATATTTATTACAAATGAGAGTATGTTTATATAAAGCATTGTTATGATCTTTACTTTTAATAGCACAAAGATGTTCCTTAACCCTTTTTTCTACGGAGCATGTGGACATACCAATATAAAAGCCAGGACATCCTGAACATAAGCCTATGTATACAATACCAAAAGTCTTACAGGTAAATCTATGTTTCAAATAAATACTGTAATTACAAAATTGTAAAAACACAAAATAACTTTCTAAAATTAACCTACAAATATACATCCCACAAGTGAACATCTCTTTCTGCGTGTTTGTACTCGTCTCTTTCACGTGTTTCTTTCGTCTCCAATAACCTTTTAAAATGTCCTTAGTTACACCAGTTTGTTCACCCAGTAACTCTGACAGAGCAGTCTGCAAGGAGTCTTTACAGTCTGCCAACTCATTACAATCCCAGAAAATGTGTTCTCAAGTTCCTCTTTCTTCCTCATCACAGCTCCAACATTTTATGTCTACCTAAGGAAAAATTCTTTAGCATCTACTTGGAGTATAAAAATACTTTTGCAAACACTTCCAAGTAAAGATCCTAAATCTTCTAGACTTTGTTGGGTTAATGCTGTTGCCTCACAGCAAGAGGTTCTCCAGTTCGATTCTCGGCTGGGGTGCCTTCTGTGTGGAGTTTGCATGTTCTCCCTGTGTTCGCGTGGGTTTCCTCCGGGTACTCCGGTTTCCTCCTACATTCTAAAGACATGCTTCTGGAGCGTTTCTCCCCGGGCCTCCGCTGAAAACAGGATCTATGGAACCTAGTCGGACTTTCCCTGTCAACAAATGTTAAATAAATAAATAAAAATTTGGAAGACATACATATATACCCCATTGTTTCTTTGTGAATTGCTTATTCAGTCTCTCTTCCCAATCCTTTCTAACCTCTTCTGATTGATTTACACAGTTATCGTGCAAGATTTTGCATGACTTACTAATTATTACTTTTTTAGCAGCTTCTGTTCTAGATTCCAGTAAAAACTCTACCAGTGGCCTTTCACTTAGGATCCCCCATTTCTTTCTCTTTGCCTATAGTCTGATATCAATCACTGATATGGAAGGCAATCTCTAGCCTGCAGTCCAGATATTACCCTCCCCTCTCTAGTCATTTGCTCCCAGTACCTTGGTTCTTTTGCCAGTTTTCTCCAATATATTCCAGCCCCCTCTTCCATATTTTCGAAAGAACAAACACTAGTAAAGACAAGCTTCAAAACTTGGAAACTGCAATACACCAACAAATTCAGAGGAAGACACAAGAGTAGTAGTAGATATTTTTTTTCCTCCTCTCCTGCTGTACTCCTCAGCTGTCTTCATTCAATGGGATATATATTTTTTTTCAGTCTCCTTTTTATATTAATTAATTTATATTTAATAAATCAAAATCAAATCAAATTGTATCATATCATAATATTTTAACTCATCACCCACTATATAATATTATAAGGAAGGAAACATTTCTCTTAAACTTTTTTTTTTTTTTTTTTTTTTTTTTCTTTTTTTTTTTTTAAATATTAAATTTTATAAATATTGAACTGTAAAAAAAAACACTAAAAAAAAAAATTAAAAATTTATTAATTAATAAATTTTTTAGTGCAATAAATTTGCATATTGTCTGTCTCCCTAACTGCATTCATCCCTATTCACTAAATCTCCTTTCTCCATTCTTGTGTTGGTTTAGTTCTTAGAATACTTTACAAATATAATATTCTGTATAGTTATTGTTATTCTCCTTAAGGATCTGCATCCAAAAGATTCTAGAATGTGTTAATGTAAAAGCATAATAAAAGTGCGGATTAAACAACAAACAACTGCCATACCACTGAGTCCCTGGCTAATTCACCCTTCTGTATGGTGATTAGGAGGGAAATAGAATTATAAAACCTCGAAAAAACAGAGAAATTGCTATTTTGCAACAAAATAAAATGAATGCTTTAAAATTATTAAAAACAGTAGTGATTACTGTATAAAACAAGTACAAGTGGAATAAATAAAGAAAAAAATTTTATCTCCTTGGACGGCTCGGAATGGAGTAGAAACATTTGAAAAGCATTACAGAGTTCTCTGTAAATGAACAAAGTGCTGTGCAAATTTGCCTTATTTATAGAAGAAAAAAAGCTTGAACGCTGACTCCTATGTCTTCTAGTCAATAAACAACCACACTTCAGCTTCCTGGTGTGCTTCCCAATACCAGAGACCAGGTAAACACTTCCTGCCACAAAATGGATCAGCCTAGAATTCCTTAATGTAGAAGCAGAGAAAAAACAGTTCTCAAGCACAGATTAACTACCAAACAACTAAGTCCCTGGCAAATTCATCTTTCTGCAAGGGGATTAAAAGACAAACAGAAGTAGAAAAGCCAGAAGAGAAATGGCTATTTCTGCTTCAAAATAAAATAAATGCTTTTAAAAATGCTGGAAAATAGTAGCAATCACTGTGCGCAAGTACAAGTGCAGTAAATCAAGAAAATATTCTTATCTTAGCTTGGATGGCACTGGATGCAGTTGAAACAGTTGAAAAGTGATGCAGAGTTCTCATCAGACCCATTATTGAAGATAGCATCCATTTTGTCATGTGTTTGTCTAAATATACGACTCAACTTGACAGACCTCAAAGGCTCCCAAGTACAAAGATCAGCGACTTCAAAAATCTTACTTATCAAGACAGACTGTCATCCCTTTCTCTCTACTCAATTTCTTACAAACTCCTCCAAGAGAATATGCGACCAGCCGTTCGAGCTATGAAAGATCCAACAATCTTTGGCCTTCTATTCCGTCACAGAACAAATGGATTTGTGATACCAGGTTAAAAGATCTAAACTTTCATCAACCAAGACATGTTGGCAAGATAGAGTCATATCCCAATGTATACCACACCTGTGGAACAAACTTCTTCTACGTGTCAGGCAAAGTAGCATCCTTGTCAACTTCAAGGTAAACCTAGATAATTGGATGGGCAGCCTCAGTTCTCCCTGATCTATCTTGTATTTTTTTATTTTTATTTATTTATTTTACATTTGTTAACCGGGAAAGTCCGAATGGACACAGATCCATTTTCAGCAGAGGCCCGGGGAGAAAAGCTCCAAGAACACTACATACAAGGCAATTTTACATACATAAACAGCTCTAGACATCTAATAAACACATAGCAAGCAGAGGTCCAAGGAGAAAAGCTCCAAGAACCTTACATACAAGGAAAATTGTACATACATAAAGAGCTCAAGACATTTACATAAACAGCTCTAGACATCTAATAAACACATAGCAATGTCCAGCTTTCTATACCACAATGTGCAGTTTTACAAGTTATTAAGAAAAATAAAGAACATAGGTCAATAATATTAGGCATCAAGACAGCAAAAACATTTTAATTATCTAATATTTGGCTATTCAGGGGAAATGTTTATCAGAATTTCCAGGGAAAATGTAAGGTGTAGACCCTAAGTTAGATTATTAGAACAGTGTACTGGTGAGAGTTAACCAGGGGAGTAGTATTGGCAAAGCCAGTTATTCAAGTAGTGGGTTTTCATGAGCTTTTTGAATTGAGTAGTAGATGAAGTTGCAGTTATTTGGATTGGTAGTGAGTTCCAGGTCATGGCAACAGTGCAAGCAAAAAGAGCTTTCCCAGTGTCAATTTTATGTGAGATTTTGCCTTCTGGATCTCAAGGCTCTCATTGAAGTGTGAGGCTGGATTAGATGCTGGAGTGCTGGGGTATTTCTTGGAAGACAGCAGAGCTTGTGGGCTATTGAGAGTTGATTGAGTAGAAGTAGTTGAGGCTTGTAGTTGAGCTGCTTAAGGGCAAGACAGTGGTGTGATCTGTAAGAGGCTTCAGTAGCAAACGTGGCAATCTTGTTGCAACAAGATTCCATTTTGCTTAGATCATTTTGGCGGAGATTTGTAAGGACAGGGGAGGCATAGAGAAGGATGAATAAGAGATGTGTCCTAGCGATGGTTGCTTTGGCTTGGTTGGTCATAAACTGTAGAGAAGCCCAAGCTTTTTGTTTACTTTCTTCATGGTTTGAGCTATATGGCTGCCAAATTTTAGGTTACTGTCTATTGCAACACCTAGCAGTTTTGTGTGGGTAGTAGGAGTGATTTGGATGTTGTCCTTACAGTTAATAGTAAAATTATTGTTTAGGGGAGGGAGTCGACCGGGACGGAAAATAATTAGTTTTGTTTTTTTGGGATTAAGAATAAGTTTAATATTGCCCTCATTGTGACTGGAAGGAACTTCTGAAAATGGGTTATTGGTTAGGTTTGTAATGGTCTGCAAGTGAATAGCCTAGTACTTACTTATGGATCTATAATGACTTTCTTTAGCCCCACTTTCTCTGAATTGCTGCTGGAATACAATGAAATGCATTACCCAGCCCAGCCAATGACAGCCAGAGTAGTAAAGCAGTGACTATGGCCCAGCTGACCCAGGTTTGAATAGCGGCTCAGGCAACTGATGGAGCAGCAGGTAGGGATGGGCACTATACCTTATATAACCATTCTACGTCCACCACCAGACTTTACATGGGAATCAAGAGGAAGGTGGGAGTAATGGGGAAGGTCAAAAGAAACTCCTCATTGGAAGTTGACTGTTAAACTCGCAGGATGCCCTTGAGTCCTGCGCCAGTCCCAGCCCTATCAGATGAGTCTGGGATTAGGAAGTAGCTGGTAGACAGAGATACATATGGGGCTCCAGGAAGGGTGCTGAAGGATGAAGCAAAGTGGAGAAAAAGCCCTACAGCCCAAAAAATAAACATGGTAGGATGTTGTAGGAAGCAGGAGTGACTCTCTAGCAGTAGGGTGCATATGTCAATTGTGGCAAGTCAACATGCAAATACCACTGTATGTATGGCATAGTTGTTGTCTTTCTTTCATCCTTTCCTAGTTACAGAGTAGCAGCAGTTGCCTTGGTGTGAGATGGCCTATTCCTCTGGTGTTGGGTTGCTAGTGGTCCCCAGGTTTGCTGCTGAGCAGAGGGTTGAAAGCTGTTCTGTCGAAAGTAACCTAGTGGGATCACTGGAGGCCTCAGTGTCTGTTTCTCTTCTGGCAGTGACCTGGAGGGGTCTCCTATCACTGTATCCCAGGAACGGCTGGTGTCATCCAATGTATACCAATAGCTAGATGCCCACTTCAGCATGGTGGAGCAGTTGCTGGCATGACTTCTAGCATAAAGCAATAGGCTCACCATGGTCATTGGCCCACCAGAAACAGAGTGTGCCCATGATGTCAGTCACAGAACTGGCTATTGGCTGGGTGATGCCCTTTAGGTTGGTCTGGCATCTAGCCGTGGTCAATGACCTTCCTTTTTCTTTGCAATTTCCTATTCCATCATCATTCCCCACATTTGTTTGTTGTCCAACCCTCACCATCCTCAGCTGTCCATCCAGTATTAGTCCTCTCTGATTTTGTCTGCATGTTGTATTTGTCTTTCTCCAACCATTCCTCTCTGTGTTCTCACCAAGCCTTCCTCTTCATAAACTGAAAATGGGTCTCTTTATCACACAAACAAGACAGCTCTTCTTCCTTTCACACCTGACATATCTTATTTCCCTTTTGCATATTTTTCTGCTTGCTACATCCCCCTTTTCCACTTTCCTCTCTCCCCCTATACTCCCCAATTCAGTGGTGACCTGGCCCCTATGTAGTCTATTGAAATGACAACTATTTGGCTCTTCATTGCGAGCAAACATGCAAATAACTGTGCTGGGCTAGCCTGACTTGGGGGTCGACATCCACCATGCTTATCACGCAACTGCCTGCTGTGCTACTTCTTCACTGCACCAGCTTAGTGCTCTTCTTTGCTGTAACATGGCCCTTCTGATTTATTATGCATTCATTTCCTTGATATCTGTGTGCAGTGCTGGCCCCCATATGCATATGATTAGCTATGAGCCATGTCACTCTATCTGCTCTCGGCCATTAAGCTCCACCCAGCAGCACAGAGCTTATCTGTAAATTCCAGCCAATGACGATGCACTACTTCATATACAGATGTCATTTGTTGGCACTTCAGTAACCACAAAACAATCTCTGTTTTATCCTCAAAAGTCGTTTAACATGCAAAATGTAATATAAAAGCAAACATTCTATCAAAAGCCTTCTTAAAAGTGAACATTCCATCTTAAGAAACTGAGCAGAAACTTTAAACATTTCAATTTCAATGTGTGAGTTGCTCAGGAAGACAAACGTTTTATGGTATTTGGACCTTAGGTGAAGTTGATTTTATCATATTAGGAATGTTATGCAATTATTTTATTAAATACAAGTAATAATAGTACCCATGGTGCTGCTTTCATTTATTTACTGGTAACCGACGTAAAAAAAAATCAACTACCAATCATTAGCGGACGAGGTTCGCTTGGCGGTTTTAAACCGAAAAAAAAGAAGGCACAAACAATAAAATTTTTCATTTATTTATTTGCCATTTGTTAACCAGGTTAGTCTGGCTGGGCAAGTGGTCTTTTTCAGCAGAGACCCAAGGAGAAAAGCTCCAAGTTACAATGGTTACAATTAGTAACAAAAGTGAATTACATATGCATAACATGGGGAAAACAATACAGATATAATCAAAAATAAAAAGTGAGGATATAGATTATGGTTAAACATTCTTAAAGAGGTAGAATTAAATATTTTACAAAAACATGAAATGTAGTTGAATGTTAAGGAACAGGTGAAAGAGGAAAGGAAGGCCTGGCAGACAGGCAGGATTGTAACTGTAGCATAGAGCTGAATTTGGGAAAAATTGTGGGGGAGGCAGGGTAAGTTCAGGAGAGACAAGGGTGAGAGTTGTAAGAAGAACTAGAGAGTATTTAAGAAACCGGTTGCATAGGTTACTGAAGAAGCAGGTAGAAAAATAGATGAAGAAGAGAGAGTGGGTAGAAGGGAGAAAAAGGGTAGGGGAGGAGGAATATTTCAAGTAGGGTCTTTACAGGTGCAGGACCAGGATTTGCGTAGGAAGTCCTTTAGGGCAAATTTGAAGTTGAGAGAATTAGGGAGGGATCTGATGGAGAGA
Organism: Protopterus annectens; assembly: GCF_019279795.1. Classification (NCBI taxonomy): domain Eukaryota; kingdom Metazoa; phylum Chordata; order Ceratodontiformes; family Protopteridae; genus Protopterus; species Protopterus annectens. The sequence continues at coordinate 1,725,065,780 of NC_056729.1, read as the reverse complement.
GGAAGCTTTTTTCAGGATGTGGAGACTGCATGGCTATAAAGACTTTTACCTATGGATTTACTGGGTTTGGAAACGTGGATTAGGTGTTGGTCAGAGCTACAAACCTCTTGGTTGGGGATGTAGGGGGAGACAAGAGTTAAGTAGGGACAAGCTTGGGGTTGTAGCAAGATGGAGTGTGTAATGTGGAGTTGGAGCAGAAGGAGTTGGTTATAGGACTCTAGCCAGTTTAGTTTTTTTAGAGAGAGGCAATAGTGTGAGCGATAGGGGAGATTTGTGGAAAATCTAGCAATTTTATTACGTTTGTCCCAGTTTGTTTAGGAGATTTTTTTGGAGGTTGGTGAAAATAGTGGCAGGACAAAGTAAGGTAGGAAGGAGATAGGCCTTGGTAAGGGATTCTTTGGATTATTGTGTAAGGTACTTTTTATTTCTGTATAGCAATCCCATTTTCTGGTGGGTCTTTTTGATGCAGTTGTTGATATGGGTATTGAATTTTAGTTTGTTATCTATGGGTATGCCACGTAGTTTAGTGTGTGGTTTGCCTAGAATAGTTGTATTGTTTAGGGATGAGATAGTGAAGGAAGATTTGACGTGATGGAAAGGTTTGTGAAGGAAAAGAAGCTTAGTTTTGTTGGGGTTGAGTAGGAGTTGATTAGTAGCGAGCCATCTTTCAACAGAGTGTAAAGTGTCTTGTGTGAGGGTATGTAGGTCAGTTAGATTGTCAGAGGTAGAGAAGATCATAGAGTCATCAGCGTATTGAATACGTTTAGAGTTGAGGCAGGATTGGAAGAGATCATTAGTAAAAATGTTAAATAGTAGGAGACCCAGGATGGAGCCTTGGGGTACTCCAGTAAGAACAGGAGGGAATGAGGAAGTAGCTGACATCCATTTGACAGACTGAGCTCTATTTGACAGGTATGAAGGGAACCAGTTAAGGGTGGAGGTAGAGAGGTTGAAGGAAGACAGCTTAGAGAGCAAGAGGTTATGTGAAACAGTATCAAAAGCTTTACAGAGGTTTAAGAAGGGGGAAGATGCTAGTTTGTTGTAACTGAGAGAAGCGGAGATGGAGTTAGTGAAGGACAGTAGGGCGGTAGTGGTACTATGATGTGGGCGGAAACCATGTTGGGTAGGGGTGAGGACATTTTCTTGAATTATATGACACATAAGTTCTTCTCTAGCATTTCTGAGATAGGGGGGATAGGATAGCTATGGGCCTAAAATTTAGTAAATGCTAAAAAAAACAAGCTTTACAACTACAGTTATACCCCCCCCCGGGTATATGTTATGGTGGGATAAACCAACATCAGGGCTAGAAAATAACAGTTTCTAGACATGGAATACTGCCCCCAAAAGGCATATGATGGTATAGCACTTAGTCAAGCACAGTATACATCAGTGCAGTAACCTATTGTTTCAATTCAGTTTAATATTTTACTGGCAAGATGTAAGAGGGGGAGGGGTTATACTCACACACAGTTTAACCTGGGTTACTACTGACAGCAGAAAGAGCAGAGGCTAGTCTCACTTTTCTACAAATCCTTACTAAGTGTACACAAAAGGGGGTACAGCTTTAAACCTTTCAGTCCTTTAGTGTATCATAGGTAAACAACTCCAAAAACAGCCCAGATGCTTTTGTGCTTTCACATCCAAAATATCTCACTGGTCTTCACCTCTGCAGAAATGAGAGTCGGTCATTGTTCTGTAAATGACATCACCTCTGCAGGAATGACAGTCGGTCATCATTCTGTAAAAGACATGTCTCATATGAACAGAATGCTGGCCTATTTTCGTGATTTTTTAAGTGTGCATTTCAAATATAAAATTGTTTTAGATTTGTATGCCTCTTTAAAAGAGCAAGTAGGAACAGATGGACTCCCATTCAGAGTTTACTCTGTTTTGTTTCCATGGTAAACGCTTTCTGTGACTGGCCAAACAGCAGCAAAACTGGCAGCAATATGAAATGTGCCTTTTTTTTCTTTTTTTTACAGAAGTACAGATGAGAGCTGCTCTGGTAAAACCGAATGAAAATGAGCTGTTAGATTACGCGGCTTGCCAGATCTGTGATCTTTTCCGACTGCGGAGAGGTCAGTGTGCTTGTACACCTGCAATACATAGCGTTACTTAATGAGATCGTTCACATCTACTATTAGCTTCGACATTCTGTAACTTCCTTGTGGCATTTCAATGTACAGCATATTAATGCTCCATATTCATGCATGAATAAATATGTCTTCCTTCTTACAAAAACAAAAAACAATTTATTCAAGGTTATAAGACTCCTTACAAAACGTATATAATCTGTATTGTACTATGTATATTTTGTACAGCAACTTGTTCAGAAACATTTTGATAAGAAAGGAAATTAATGCTTCTACATATGATTTAGGGTGAATTAGGAAGCCATAGTAAAGAACAAGAAACTGATATAAAAATATAATCTTTAAAATTTGTACTATATACAGGAAATGGATTGCCTGGAAAGCACTGGCATTTCTAATGTGAGCTCTCCTACAATAAAGGAGAGTCTAAGAAAGCAATTGCTTTGCATGTACAAAGACGTGCATCCGGAGTGTTTATCCCTGGGCCTCCACTGAAAATAGGCTCTGTCCTAGTCAGACTTTCCTGGTCAACAAATATTAAATAAATAAATTAATAAATGTCACAAGAGCAACTACTTTTTTCTGTTTTTTTAACACCTTTAATTATTATTAAGACATAGGCAAGCATACATCTATATAAAAGAAACCACCAAGGCGATTGACGAGGGGAAGATGGTCCACACAGCCTACCTGGACCTCGCAAAAGCCTTCGATACAATACCCCACTCGGGCATTATAGATAAGCTCACCAGCTTAAATATAAACCCCTATGTCACTAGATGGATTGCAAACTGGCTCAAGGACAGAACCCACATGGTTAGAATTGCTGGAGCCATGTCAGACTCCAAACCAGTTACAAGTGGTGTCCCACAAGGCTCAGTCCTGTGACCTCTCTTGTTCGGTATATATTTCTCGAAGGTACAGGCCAACACGGAAGGACTGTGGCTGACCAAGTTCGCAGATGACTGCAAACTGGGTGCCATAATCGACTCTCCAGCCGACATAAGCATCCTCCAAAAGGGCCTCATAGAAACAGACAACTGGTGCCAGAGCCATGGCCTCAAGCTAAATGACAAAAAGTGTATAGTCATCCCCTTTGGCAAAACAAAGTGCCACAATTTACCACATAGGTGGTAATCCATTAAGTACAGAAGAAGTAATTAGGGACCTGGGGACCCAAGTTGATAGCAATCTCTCATTTGACAACCACGTGGCTAAAGTGGTTAGAAAAACATTTTATATAGCCCACCTAATCATGAAGGGATTCACATCTAGATCAGGGGAGGTCATTGTGCCTCTTTACTCATCCCTCATCAGGCCCATAATTGAGTACAATGTCCCTTTTGGGATGTACCTTACCAGACACCTGCAGCAACTGGAAAGACCCCAAAAGTACCTCACCAAGAGGATCAAAGGGCTCAAACAGATGCCATATGCTGCCCAGTTAAAGAAACTCCAGCTCTACTCAGTGGCATACCGCCTGTTCAGTGGCGATCTGTGCCTGACGTATAAAGCCATGTCCAACCCGGAATTAATGGACATGCTGCACCTCAGAAAATCCAAATCCCATCGAGCTTACACGCTCAAGAGACTTGAACCTCAGCACTGAAATAAATAGGACATGCTGGAGGGACAGATTCATAACCCAGAGGCTCCCTTCACTCTGGAATAAAATCCCAGTCCAGGTTAGGCAGAGTCCCTCGTTGACTCTCTTCAAGAGGAATCTTGATGAGGGGATGGGAGATCGTAGGTTTACCCCGGGTATCACTTCTGTGTCACTGTTAGACAGAGGCACAGTATACTAACCTCGAAAAAGGGCATAGCAAAATAAATTTAAAATGGGTGGCGAAAGCCAAACACATTCTGGCTAGGCTTATAAATGCCCTAGGGCAGATAGCCTAGTATGAACCTATGAACCTATGAACAAACAATTTTAACATATTCACAGTTAAAAACATAATACATCATGTATATTCTTTTGTGCATTTATCAATTCAACATTACATAAATTGATTGATTCCTGCCTTCCCTTAAAACTTGCTCCTCCACAAGAGCATTATTCTGTATGCATTGTTCCCACAATGTCCATGTTTCTATGTTATTTGCTCCTTACCTTTTCTAAAGATCCCATCTCCAGCTGTTTTATGTCTTTAACTACATTTACTGCTTCTAGTACAGTTGGTTTAGACTTTGATTTCCACTTTCTAGTAATTGATTTTTGGCAGCCACCAAAATTAAACTTAACAATGCCTTACTATGTCTAGGCAATTCTGATTTTGTATCCCAGCAGAAAAAATGACTTTCCTTGGTTACACCCATTTGCTCACCCAATATTTCTGACAAAGTACTCTGTACGGAATTTTTAAACTCTACCAACTCATTACACTCTCAAAACATATATTCCCAGTTATGGTTTCCTTCCCCATCAGACCTCCAGCATTTGCCATCTATCTGAGGAAAAAACTCTTGGAGAGTTTGCTTAAGGTATAAAAATACATATGCAAATACTTCCAAGTAAAAAATCTTAAATCTTCTGGATTTGGTTGCGTACTTGGAGCCATACCTGCATTGTTCCCTGTGAACTGCTTATCCAATCTTCCTTCCCAACCTTTTCCAACTTCCTCTAATTGAATCCTATAGTTATTGTGCAGTATTTTTTAAGCCTTACCAATTATTCTTTAACAGCAGATTCTGTTCTAGATTCAGTTAAAAGAGCTCTACCAGAGCAGTTCTTCCACTTAGGATTCTCTTATCCCTTTCCCTAGACTCGGACATCAATCCCTATCCCATTCTGTAGCTTCTTATTCCTTTACCCCTCCCCCCTCTAGATATTTGCTTCCAATACCTTGGTTCCTTTGCCAGTTTTCTCTAGTAAATTCCAGACCCCTCTTCCTCATTCTCTGTACCCCAAATTGCAGTCATCCCTGTCAGCAACATATCCTTTCTCCATTCTTGTGTTGGCTTAGTTCTTAGAATAATTTCTGCAGCTTTTTGAATACATTATATAATATAATAATCTGTGTGGCTGTTGTTATTCTCCTTAAGGATCTGCATCCAACATCCCCTCCCTTCTTATTTCCTGAATTTCCCCCTGTCATTATCATCCCTTTCCACTTTGAAATTATTGATTTATCCTTGTACAACAACACAACTACTTAAGAAATATTTTACAGCTGTGACCAACCTGCATGCTAAGTTCTTTCAAATCCAGGCTGCTGATGGAAAACTTATCCTCTCTGTTTGAACTAAAAATGAACTCAACATAAAATTCTAGGATTTGATCAATAAAAAGAGAGGTTAACTCATCACTCCTGCAGCACCTTTTTTAATTACTCCTATTTAATATTCACAGCTGTTTATGGTGTTCTGAGATTGGGGTTGGCTTCCTTAGAATAATGAATGACTCAACAGTTAATAAAAGGAAGCACAGAAAAAAGCAATGTGTAAGAAACAAAAGGACTCTAAAGTGTATCAATCTAGGACATAGTGCATGGGAGATAATCACCGTTTATCGTGTACTACTTATATGTTCATACTTTCATAAATTCTAGAAGACTGTGACGTGAAAAGTCATGGTGAGACAGAAAAATCCATTCTCACTCTCACTTTATATAAACTATATAGAAAATATTACTAGCTGTTTTATATCAGTTATGAATACATGCTTTATTCCAGAAACGTAGACAGGGCAACTCGAATACTATAACCGTCTTCAACTCAATATTGAGAAGAAAAACCCTCTTCTGCTCTGCAGTTAAATCACCACACTCTGCACACTTCAGTGCTATTTATGATCCATGATACCCTCACAGCTTCATAAATCATGGACACTGTCAGTCCAGCACTCCTGCATCACTGGTATCTGCAGATCGTGACCCCCTAGAAACTTGTGTCCAGGGCAGCTGCCCCTTTCACACCACCCTAGTTATGACTCTATGGTATTTCCATTCCTACAGAAGTATTTCCAAAACCTATCAACTTACAACTATTACACAAAATCAGGTGAAATCTTAGATGACACTGAAGAAAATTGTTAGGTTTTACTGCTTGAGGTATATTTAGCTTTATTGCTATTGTTAATTACACAAATAAGCATAATTTCAAAAATACCTCAGTAAACAAGGACTCAGAAACGGATTTCTTGCTCACGTGTAGAAACTGAAACCTACCTGAATAACAATGCTGTGACACTGTATCCATAGGCTGTATAGCTGCTAAGATATAGAAAGTTGTTTGTGGAACTTTATGGAAACTAACTCTGAGTTTGTTTGTATTAAAATATATTGCATTGTTGAATTAAAAGCCATCAATGCACTGACTTTTTTATTTCCAAATAAATAACTGGTTAATATGAAAGAATAAAACAAATACAAAACATTTTTGCGTATTGTTACAGAGCAGTATTTACATCAGTTCCATAACTGTTATGTCTTTAATAATATTTATAGTAATATTTATCTCTATCTGTTACATACTCTGTCTGTTCAATCAAATGTAACTATATGCCTTTTCATGACCATTAAATACAAGTAGACAATACTGGCTAATTTCTATGTCCCCGACTACAGCCATGCAAGAAAACAAAGTTGGTGTTATTTTTATATCACAAGGACAGAATCTTACTCCTGCTGAACCAGTGGTTCAGCCATCAGATGATTCGAAGGGAAGCAGAGGAGAATTATCCCCCTAGAACTGGAAAACAACCCTGTCTCAAAAACAGTGATTTATTTAGTTTTTTTTATTTATCTTGGGTAGAGAATTAATCCACATAGACCTTTTTGAAACCTGGCCTGGGAGCACTGTATGGTTAAGTGACTTACTCATTCACAAAGTAGGCAAATGGATCCTCGGGGAATTGAACCCTGGACTATACAAAACAGCTTAACAGCTCCCAAACTTAATCCTCTGTTCCACCATAGTTTACCAGTCCCAAGGACCTCTCCACACATTCTATGTTGTTGTTTGTCTTTCGGCTTTTCCCTGTAAGGGGTTCCACAGCGGAACTCTGGTCCGCTAATGATTGGCAGTAGATTTTTAGGAAACACCAAGGTGCCAGCTCGACGCCTAACCTTCAACGAAGGCACGCCCATTTACGCATGCATGTCTTTCGAACGCTACCCAACCGCAGGGAGAACATGTAGACTCCACACAGAAGGCACTCCCAAGCCCAGCCGAGAATCGAAAGGGAGAACCTCTTGCTGTGAGGTAACAATGCTACCGCACATTAAAAGGCACGTAAACCTAGGGTAGCCACCTCTTCAAATGCTCAAAGTGGGACACTTTTTTGCATAAAGGTGAGATTTTTGCAGGACAACATTTGAGTTGCTTATGCTATTTCATATAACATTTAGGTGTTTCAGATATAAAATAACTGTTTTATGCAACTATTAAAGAAAAGGCATGAAATATTTTTTGTCTTAAAATCTCAGGACATTTGTCATTTTTTAGTTTTTCTTGCAGGACACAGCTGCCCAAAAGTACAGTTTTGTACCTACCATAAATGTAGATGTTCGAGTGCTAATACAGCTGCAGTCATAACAGATGGGTTCTCCTGCCGTCAGGTGGGTCCTCGGTCGGCCGAATTCCAAAGTCTAGGTCCGGCATCGGTTGTCGTCGCTTCTTCCCTGACGTTAGTGCGACAGGGGTATAAAGGAACCAGCCAACGCCATTTTCTTCAGTTTTTCTTGCCCCAGATGTCAGGTGTCCCCAGAAGGAAGGCAATACATAAATTTGTGTAATAATGCAGTGCAATATAATCAAAATACAGTAGTTGCAAGCAAATACATCATAAAATGAATACCCCAATCATGTTGTATGAGGATGTGTTAGCCTATAGGCCTGTCCCAAGAGGGGAAGGAGGGAGGGAAACCTGGACTGCAGCTGTATTAGCACTCGAACATCTACATTTATGGTAGGTACAAAACTGTACTATGTTCATCGTGCATACAGCTGCAGTCATAACAGATGGGTAGAATCCCAAAGCTAAGAAAGGGGTGGTAGGCACTAGGTGGAACTAGGAGGAGCCAAAATGCCCTGCAAGACTGCAGTGGCAAAGCCTGCTCTAGATTTGGAGTATAATGGTAGGTTGTAGTGCTTGGAGAAGGTATGCACAGAACTCCAAGTGGCTGCTTCCAAAATATCCTTGGTAGGAACTCCTCTGAGGAAGGCTGCAGAGGTGGCTGTGGCCCTGGTGGAATGAGTTCTAATGCCTGTATGTACAGTTTTGCCATGAAAGGAATAGCAAAAGCGTATGCAGTGGGCTATCCATTTTGAGATTGTCTGTTTGGAAATTGGCTTTCCTTGAGCTCCTACCGCATAGGCCACAAAGAGCTGTTCTGATTTTCTGAAAGGCTTTGTTCTGTCCAAATAATAACGCAGTTGTCTGTGGCTGTCCAAGGAATGTAGTAATCTCTCCCCTTTGTTCTGAGGATTAGTATAAAAAGTAGGTAAATGTATGGCCTGATTTAAAGCTACCCTGGATACCACTTTAGGCATAAAGGACGGGTTGGTTCGTAAGGAAATTCTGTCCTGATGGAAGATGATAAAAGGCTGGACAGCCATGAGAGCCTGTAGTTCTGAAACTCTACGAGCTGAGGTGATAGCCAGAAGGAAAGCTGTTTTCCAGGACAAATATTGCAAATCTGATGAGGCAGCTGGCTCAAAGGGAGGCAAGGTCAGTTTTTCCAGAATGAAATTAAGATCCCAAGCAGGTATTGGTTGTTTCCTTGGAGGTCTTAAATTCTTAGCCCCTCTGAGGAACTGTCTTAAGAGAGGGTGAGAGAATAAAGGTGGATCAGTGCTGTATTCTGCAGAAATGGCTGAGGCATGGATTTTGATGGAGGAGAAAGAAAGTCCACTGCTTAGCAGTTCAGCCAAATATTGTAGTATTTGAGGTAAATTCAGTTTTCCAGGATTCTGGCCCCTTTTCTCATTCCAGACACAAAAACGTTTCCATTTTGCGGAGTAAGCTTTTCTAGTTGATGGCCTTCTGGCCTCCAAAATGACATCCTGCACCTCCTTGGAGAGTAGGGCCTGTTGTGATGCTAAGGAATCTTCCATGTGGCTAGATTGAGTGTTTTTAGCTGGCTGTGAAGAGTTTTGAAGCTGTGCTGAGTCAGAAGAAGAGGCATTAGAGGCAGGGTCCATGGTGGGGAATGTGTCAGGCTCCTCAGGAGTGGGTACCAGTGTTGCCTTGGCCAGTCCGGAGCAATGAGAATCATCTTTGGTCTGTCTGTTCTGGTCTTCAATAGTACTTTGGGCAGCAGAGGAAGAGGTGGGAAGGCATAAACTGTCATTGATGTCCAACTGAAAGAGAGAGCGTCCATTCTCCAGGCCTTTGGATGGAAGATCCTTGAGCAGAATTTTGTCAATTGATGATTTTTGTGGGAGGCAAAGAGATCTATGTCTGGCCTTCCTCATTCTTGGATTATTTCTTTAAAAACTTTTGGATGCAATTTACATTCGTGTGGATCTGTCATATTCCTGCTTAGGTTGTCTGCCAGCGTGTTTTCCTTGCCTGGCAAGTACTGTGCTTGTAGTTCCATTTGTAAGTCCATGGCCATGTTCCAAAGTGACATGGCCAGTCTGCATAGGGGATAAGAATGTGTTCCTCCCTGCTTGTTTATGTACCAGACAACTGTGGTGTTGTCCATTCTTATCAATAGTTGACCTGGTTGTAGAAGGTCCTTGAAAGCTATAATAGCATTTATTACTGCTAGCATTTCTTTTTGATTGATGTGAAGGTGCTTTTTTTTGGGACCATTTGCCCTGAATGCACCGATCTGTCATGTGCGGCCCCCAGGCGTAGTCCGAGGCATCTTTTTGTGATGACTTGATTTGCTTGAGGCTTGCTGAATGGAAGACCTGTGTTTGTTTGACATGCTTGAGCCCACCACAGAAATTCCTTTTGCAGACATGGAATTAGTGGTATTATTGTTTCCAAACTGTGGCTGTGTTGAGACCATATGTTTTTCAGGTACCATTGTAGTTTCCTCATATGCAGCTTTGCACATGGGATTAGTAAGATGCAAGATGCCATGAATCCCAGAGCCTGCAGGATTTTCCTTGCAGTCAGCCTGGTGCAATTTGCTAATGTAATGAAGTATTGAATTAGGTGCCCCTGTTTCTCTGGCGTGAGGTAGGCCATCTGGGTGTTTGTGTCCAAATTGGCACCCAGGAAAATTATCTTCCGAGAGGGTATTAGCCTTGATTTTTTTTTGTTGACTGTGTATCCCAGAGAGTTCAATAACATTATTACATAAGCCAGATGTTTCAGAAGAATGTGCTTGCTGTCCGCTTGGATCAGGCAGTCGTCCAAATAGGGGTATATTTGTATCCCTTGAAGTCTGCAGTAGGCAATTACTGATGCCAGGAATTTTGTGAATACTCTGGGTGCAGTAGATAAGCCAAGGGGCAATGCAGAGAACTGATAATGGGTTGAACCTGCAAGAAATCTGAGGTACCTTCTGCAATTTTGTCTGATTGGGACATGCAGGTATGCCTCCTTGAGGTCCAATGTTACCAGCCAAGACTCCTTGCCCAGCATGGGAAGAAGTTGCTGTAGAGTGAGCATCTTGAATTTTGGTACGAGTAGAAATGTGTTTAGGATGGATAGATCCAAAATAGGTCTCCAATCTTTTCCCTTCCTTGGCACCAGAAATAGCCTGGAATAAAAACCCTGACCTTGTTCGTGCGTAGGTACCTCTTGAATAGCTTTCATGTTTATGAGATCTGTAATTTGCCTTTGTGCCTCTGCCCTTTGATTGTGTGGCAGGTTTGGCATGCCTCTCATTTTTGGAAGGGTGTGAAAATGGAATTTGTAGCCTATGTTTATAATGTCCAGGATCCATTTGTCCTTTGTGACAATATGCCAATTTTTTGAAAATAATGCCAGCTTTCCTCCTAAGGGGGCTGCCATTTGAGACCTGGTTGGCATGCAAAGGGGAAAGTCATTGGGTTTGCTTTCTGAAAGATTGCGAGTTGTCCTCACCACCTCTTTTTGTAGGAGCTTGCCACTGTCTGCCTCTAAACGATCCTTGGGATTGTCCTCTGCCCCTCGGGCGCCTGTATCTGCCTCTTTGGGATCCATCTGTGGCAGGAAAGGACCAGTTTTTGGAAGGCCAATTTCCACTAAAACGTGGGGGTTGAACCTGTAGAAATTCTTTCACAGTTTGCATTGATTTAGCCTTTTCCTCCATTTTCCTTAATACCTCCTCAGCATTAGCACCAAATAGTACATCCTTTTGAAGAGGGGCGTCTAGTAATTTAGCTTTGACATGATCAGGCAAGGCTTGTTCCTTGAGCCAGGCATGCCTACATATGACTGATCCTGTAACAGCAGCTCTACATGAGGCCTCTAGAGCATCAAAACCACATGGTAAGATATGCTTACCCACTTGTTCTGCACTATGCATCAAATCCTGCAACTCCTTCAAGTCTGGTTGTTCAGGTTGTGACATTTTACTTTTCAATTGTGATAAAAAAAACGTTGGTATTTTAGCATATGAAACTGACTAAGGACCTCATGGATAAGGTAGCCGAGGTATATACCTTTTTTCTCCACCTTTCTAAGGATCTGGAATCTCTCTCTGAAGGCAATGGATTTTCAGCAATGGAGGCCTTAACTCCCTTGGGACCCTGTGAGATGGTTTCTGGGTGAGCAGCATGGCTTTTGTATAGAAATTGGTGTGAGCCAGGAACCCTGTAGTAACTGTCAGGCTTAACTGGAGCTGGAGGTAGAGAGTCCGGGTTAAGGCAGGCCTCCGAGTAAACATCATCTAGGATGTCCAAGACAGGAGGTATAGCCAGAGGCCTGTGCTGAGGTAGCAAGAGAAATTCCCTGAGCCTTTTCTTGGAATCTGAATAATCCTGGCCTTCCCAGTGGAAGTGTTCCCTTAAGGTATGCAAAGTTTCCCCAAATGAGTAATCCCCAGGGGGGGATACAGAAGGGATGGACTCCTCCGCATCAGAGTCTTCAAAAGGGGAGTAAGAATGTTCCTGATCATCAGAGTGCTTTGAAATAATGGAGCCCTGATCAGAGGAGGGGGAATCTTCCTCCACTCTGGGCCTTTTGTCCGGTGGGGGCTGAGAACCTCTGATAAGAGTAATTAAATCCTCAGCCATTTTAAGCATCTGTTTCTTAGGCATGGGGCCTGGAGATGGGCCCTGTGTAGCTGGTCTCTTAGAGTGCATGGTTGCTTTAGACTTTGTGAAAGCCTTGATGGAGAAAGAAGAGGAAGGTCTGAAGACACCTTGAGTGGAGGTGGACCTGTCCACATTCTGAGTTTCAATGCCAAGAGTGGCTTCAGTATCTGTAGTCGGGATGTGGGCCGAGGAGCCTGTGACCTCGGGCACAGGAGACACCGTCAAAGAAGTGTTGTCGGTAGTCAGGGGCTGCGTAGGTGCCTCTCTGAGAACCGGACCACGTGTAGTCAGCTTTGGCGTAGTGTCGGTAGAGGCCGCGGACCTCGTGTGTCGATCCTTGTCTTTGCGTTTTTTAGACAAAACCGGAGTCGGAGTATCCGACGACATAGTATAGTTAAATGCTTTCCCAAAATAATGCTGGGCGAACTCCGCCCAATGCTTAATAGTGAGTTTGTTGAATGTAGCACAAAAGCGACAGACCGAGACGTCGTGGTCTGGGCCTAAACAAGGTATACAGAGGGAATGGAAATCCTTATGTGGTATTTGCTTCCCACAAGAAATACAATTATTAACTTTGTCTGACATCGGTCTGAGGCAAGAAAAGTTTCCCCAACGGGGTACTTAGCTTTTAAGAAGACTTCGGTTTCCAAATTTTCGTAATCTCAGGAGCTGGCCGACCGGCACTTGCGAACTGCTTCTGCTTCGGGCACCGCGCGTCAAGAAAGACTGAAGAAAATGGCGTTGGCTGGTTCCTTTATACCTCTGTCGCACTGACGTCAGGGAAGAAGCGACGACAACCAACGCCGGACCTAGACTTTGGAATTCGGCCGACCGAGGACCCGCCTGACGGCAGGAGAACCCATCTGTTATGACTGCAGCTGTATGCACGATGAACATCAGGGGCTATCCGTCACAAAGACCAACAGGTGGTAACCCTATATTAACCATGACATTCCAAAAATATCCTGTGCCTTCAGCATTCCTGGACAGACCTCATACATTTCTGTAGCCTAATCACCACAGAACTATTTAAAAATTGCAAGGACATCATCTGCAGAAACAGATTCCATCCTTCCAATCTGCTTCTGTGACTGCCTCCACCAGGGAACGTGTGCCTTTTTGGTTCAGGGGCTCTGCAAAGATTTTCTCCTCCTAGATGAGAACAGCTAGAATAATCAACCCCCCCCCCCCACTGAGTCACCTAGTGGTTTCCTAGCACCTCTGTGAAGCCATCTGAAACAATCTCCACCTCCCGGAGATCATTTGAAAGCCAATGTCCATGGTTTCACCAAAAATTCCAATACCTTGGTCTTTGATTTTGTGATGACTATAGCTACTACCTCCCTTTTGCTAGTGTGTCTATGAAATATAGACCTCGTTTTTAATGTGGGGGTGTCCCTCACTCCTAGTATTACCTAGACGCCCCAGAACTACGAGTATCACAAAAAGCACCTCTTTTTGTCCAAACCTTTTTGATCCTCTCTCAAATACAGAGATCATTAAGTGGGCCTATTTAAACTTCATATTCCCAACCTCTAATACATACGGGAAGTTCTTCTAGTGGTCGAAGTTGAAATCAGGTAATACAGAATCACCTGTTAGGCATTTCCAGGATGTTCTTGCTATATCCTTAGCATCCCTTGGTCTGTCCCACCAGGAAGATGGCCTTGTGACCCAACTCATGGCCTCACATCTCATAACACAGCTACAAAGCAAGTTATCAACCTTTGGTAGACCATGCTCTGCTATTATATATAGGTGTAAAAATCTTTGTGTTTGAACATGATGCTCCTTATTACGGTTTTAAAAAGACACTGCTAGCACATATCCAACAACAATTCACTACTCAAGTTTAGATCAGGCAAGCTGCTGTTCATATTCATGTCCCCCCTCCAAGCACCCCTATCATTTTACATGTAAAGAATGAAGTCCCTAAGAAGGACTATGCAGAGAGTAGGTGGTACCCTATCAGACACGACTCCAGCAGTCTCTAACAAGGGCAAACACCATGAATAGCTAAGAGCATACACACACAAAATAGACAAAGCTCTCCTTTCTGTAACTCAGAAAAGTGTCAGCTAGACGAATCAGCTGCTAATTTTGGGCCTTTGTCCTCCTATAAGTTTAGGCCTTGTCCAGATTTCTTGCACTAAGAGGTTGAGAGGTGTGCACTTGGGTGATTCTAACATGTACCTGGTAAACAACATGATCATGGGGGATTGGGTCATCAGACATCCAGGGGTACTGCTCAGACATATGGCATAGTTCGTTGAATTCTGATATATCAATGGACAACCTAATTGAATTTCCCCAATAAATAACTCAGTGGCTCGCCACATTTCTCATGCAGGATGCTTTAACCCTTGCACGCCATTACTTAATATAATATCCTCTAAGGTTGCACAACCTTGGGGGAAGTTATGAAATTTGGACAAAATGGTCCATCAATAATATAGCAGGACTCGACGAACTCTAGATAACCAAGACAAAGTCACTTATTTGGCAACAAGGATAAAGGTGAGGCAGGATCGCAGGGTCACAAGAAACTGAGGATACAGCTGCATTCAATATATGGTGATCAGAATGAATATGGAGTAAATGTGGTTGAACGTTCTGTATGAGACATTCAGGTCAATCATGAGAGGTGAGATTTGGAGGGTAAGATGGAGGCATGTGTCTACCTAGCCCACTTGCTCGTCTGTCTTGCTTTTGCTATTTGTTCCACTTTTTCCCCTTGTTCTGTACTTTTTTAGTTTTGCTGGATCAGTTGATTTCACCATTTTGCCTAACAGATCCTTAGACCACTATTTTTTTCTTCCCACGCCGCATCAGCTGTCACTAATTCCTCTCCTCATTCACCAGATCTACCAGACTGACTTCAGCCTCACTTTGAAGTTCAACCCCAACCCACATCCACGGCTGGTGAGGATATCGAGGACACTAGTGCAGCACCATACTGCTGCCAGGGAGTGTGCCCTTATCCCCTCGCACCCCACATGGGAGTGTGCCCTTATCCCCTGTCACCCCATAGGGGAATGTGTCCTTAACCCCTGTCACTCCACAGTAGCTTTGTGAGCTCCACAATTGCTGTCTTCAGTCAAAACATGCATGATTCCATATAGTAACAAAATGCCAACCAATGGTACACCTACTACCTGCTTGCAGCACAGAGCTTGCCATGCTGTTAACAATGGTATTTCAGCAGGCCTAGGCTGCCTTTCAACCCTGAGGATGGGTGAGCAGACACCGGCTACTCACTGCAATCCTCATCCATGTGGTCACTCTAGTGCTCAGGTCACTATTCAAACAGGTAATTTGCTGAGCATAAGAGCTTTATCCTGTTACCCATGGGGCCACTGCACTACTGTATTCGTTGTCAGAATTAACTATCATTAATACTGCTACTCTGAGGCTTTCACACGGCTGGCAGTTTCAGTTGGTCTGAGAGCCTGACACAGTGTTCCTGGATGTTACTGCTGAACTGGTCACTGTGTTCAACTTCTAAAAGTCCAGAGTTGGAGAGATACTTCAGAAATTTGAGGGTGTTCTGAGTGGAGCTCACTTGTTATCTGAGCATTTGTGAACAAAGAAGAATGCATTGTAGATATGAAGTGTTTGAGAAGAACAGAACATGGTAGGACATGCTTTAAACTTCCTAATTAACTTTTCAGTCCTCACTGTGTGGTTGTGAGTCTTTTGTAAATGATGGAGGCCCTGCATATTGAAGGTTTACATCTGATGTCAGCAAGGGTGAGGATGATAAGATATCTGTCTATGCATATATATATCTAACCATCCTTTTTGACCAAGTTGGTCCCATTAGACTAGTGGCCTGTTTTCAGGGGAGACCTGAGGCAACACTTCTACTGCTATGAGAAATCTGGCAGGGGTATTGGGTAAGTTCCCCTACTTGTTCCAATGAATGTTTTATTTTACACAGTTCTTGTTCCTAGCATTGAGGCAGCTGGGAAGAGCTTTGTGTGAATATGGTGTCGTGGCAGATAGTAGTGGAGAAAATGAAACATTTAGCACCAGAAAGGGAGAATGATATCGATTTGGAAATCCTTTTTCAAAAAACCTGTTTGAATCCAGTGTTATGATGAAATGAGGAAATGGATGTGTGAGTGTAACTGGTAACAGGTTTCAATCCAGAGGAGAACATGAAGGCAGAAGAAGATAAAGAAAAACGGGAAAGAGACAAAGACACTTTTACAGAATTAGTAATGCCAGAAATAAACAGAAAAATACAGAAAGGCAGTGGGTTAAAAATACATGGCCAGAATTTAAAGTAAGCAAGACGAACCTCTGGAAGGGTATAAGATTTGGGAGGGTGGGAGGATGGCAGAATGGTTAAGATGTTTACCTGGCAGACACAAGGTGCAGGGTTTGATTCTCGCATGGGGTAATTGGCTAGGCTTAAAATGGCCCACAAGGGCAATTAGCCTAGTACTAATCCATGAATCTATATAAAGTGATTTTACCATTAGGAATAACACCAAGAGAGGCAACAACATTTATTTTAAATGGAAAAGAGACTTGCTGTGACATTATTTTTGAGACAGGGACTTGGCTTGAAAAGATAATAATAAATGGATATGAAGAAAGATGCAATGTATTTCCATGGAACAGTTACGTTATAACAGCACAAAACAAAGAAAAAATTAAATATACAATTCACAATGGGCACTGATAATGAGACTTTAAAACAATATCTAAAGAAATATGTCATGATGTTATTAATTTAGTGAAAATGTACGATAACACAGGGTTACGGATAGGTAGATGGGATTGTACAGTTATCTGAATATGGTAAATGGACAAACACAACATATAACAACTGTTATTTTTGTTGAGTTTAAAAGGTTTTGTAAGGTATGCAGGACAACCTAAAATATGTTCTTTGTGGGTCAAATGAACATTTATTAGAAAAATGTGATAAGAAGAGATGCAAGTTATGTGAGGAGAAAGAACATGATAATAAAAATTGCAAAATAGGATATTATAAACACAAAATGGTGGGACAGGCATAAATGCATTACAATGAAGAAAATATTGGGTGTGATGTACAAGAAAACAATCACACTGAAGAAGCAAGTGCGACAGAAATTGAAGAGGAACATGTAAAGGACAGAATATAAATAAAACGGTGGTTATAAAGATTCCACATATACAAAATGAAGAGGAGGAACAGTCATATTTTATATAAAACAGAGAAAGAGTGAGAGAGTAGTAGAGTGAATGGATGCGGTAAAAATAAACCTGTTCTATTTTAAGTGACTTAGATGTCAGCAGCCAAAGCTCCTCTGATAGTCAGGCGATGATACTGATAGTACCCAGAGTGTTACCGCTACAGCTGTAAATCTCAAGAGTTGATTCAGAGTATCACTGGCCATGTCCTGAAATCGTACCAATCTGCCATGCTTCATTTTTAATTACGTACCTACCTGTTAATAAGGGGGTTGGTCCAAAAGACCCTTTTCCACCATTATCCAGAATATTAAGCAACAAACCACGATGAATAAAACGTGCACATAAACTGCTGACTACACAGTTTTAGGCAATGTACTTTGAGATGACTGGAGATGTTAAAGCAGAAACATTATTCTGTGTGCTCTGGGTCTGTGCATAGAGGGATAATGCCTTGACTGTAACCCAGACCAATGGTATTGACTACTGGCTCAGTCACTGAAGGAGCCATGTGGTAAAGCATAGGAGTGAGTGTCTGATGCTGTCTCACCCACCCTGTACGTGAGAAGGCAGTCTGACGCCCTGCAATCTGAACACTAATCAAAAGAAAATCAACTTGCAAGCAGCAATGATCAGGATGTGCCATATCACATACATGGTAGCCTTTACATAAACATGCACACCTTCAGGGGAAGGCATTATATATCCTTGCAACTGTGAGCACAAAGTCAAAAGTACAAGGTACAGGATTTGATTCTAACCTCAGTTATCGTCTAGGCTCAAAGTGGTCCTTAAGGGCAATTAACCTAGTATTCACCTATGACCTATGATCCTAACATGTAGCCACTTATGCAAGGGGTTAGGAACATACAATATCAAAAAATGCACCTGACTGACTCATTCATTCCTCTCAGGATCAAGAGCTAGGCTTATTTGGGCTTGGATGAGAGTCCTCCAGCCCATTCATTCCCAACACAAAAGGCATTTGCAGTCATTTCCTTTCTCCCAGGAGATGACAGTCAAACTCCTAGTGATTGTAATTCCTATCCTCAGCTGACCTCTTTCCTCAGATGTCCTGCTTGATTCACAGTGGCTGC
The DNA here is from genome assembly GCF_019279795.1 of Protopterus annectens. Classification (NCBI taxonomy): domain Eukaryota; kingdom Metazoa; phylum Chordata; order Ceratodontiformes; family Protopteridae; genus Protopterus; species Protopterus annectens. The sequence continues at coordinate 1,725,047,257 of NC_056729.1, read as the reverse complement.
TATGTCTGGTGGAAGAGATATGTGGCCTTTCCACAATCATTCTTCCCCTGACTCAGACGTGTAGCATTACCAACAACATGAGCCAATACAACCATCTGTTGGTTTACCAAAAGGTGTTGCCAAAGCAGTCAGCCTGGACAATGTCCTCTTCGAGGATGAGCAACATGGTGCTAATCACTCAAGTTTATTCTCCCTCTGCCCATTCCCTCAGCGGCCCATGCCACCAAATCGACATGAATCACCAGGGCTCTGGTCAGGGCTTCATCCCTTTACACCATGTGGCTGGCTCAAGGTAATGATTTTATTTGCAAGAGAAAAGCATAAGTTCTGGGAAAGCATGTTGTACACTGCTGGAATGAATGTTGAAGTAGTTATTTTCCTTGGTGGGGTAATCGCCGATCACAGATGACTATCATACAATCAGTATTAGTATTCCACATCAGCTGCAGTGGCCGGTCTGGTTATGCATCATGGGATGATCATGGATGGTCATTTATCTCTACAGATGTCACTATGCTTTTTAATGGTTAACATTTATGTTTTTGTTGTTGTATAATGTACTACACCATGTTGTCAATGTCCTCAGTTTTGTTGTATTATTGCCTCACATGCCAATGTGTGCAGTTGCTTGTTTAATAATTCTGGTCAGAGTCTGACAATGGTCTTTGCCCAACCTAGAGAGAGAGGACGAGGAACCTCACCTCTGCAGAGCTGACCCATGACACAGACACGGGGAATAGCATTTTGACTTACTCTCAGTAATTCAAGGCCCAGGTTGTGCTTGAAAAAAGTCATTGGATCAGTTCACTTACCCAATCAACAAATGTTAAATAAATAAAAGGATGAAACAATGGATTTTGTTCATAGTCATTTACAGAAGCTTTGAATTTTGGGATCAATATGTTAAACAGCTCATTTTAGTTTAGGAATAAGGAAAGTGTTGTCAGCAGTACGGCAACTGTCATCAGTTACAAATTTTGATAAGAGTAGGAACGTATGAAATGAGTTAGAATTTTCTTCATACTGTTGGAAGTGACAGAGTGTAACTGAAAGTGATGTCCATGTGAAAGGGATAGTGATGGCAGAACCTCTGGACAATACAGGTTATAGTCATAATGTGGTGTTTTCATGCTCCTGGAAATCCGGTGTTACTGGAAAATACAAGAATGAAAACGAGAACTGACATCAAGCTTTTGAAAAGCAAAGTTAGAAGTAACAGTGGAGGGACTGTGGTTCTAGCAAAGACCATTGTTAGACTCTCACCATAATTATTAAACAAAATGAAACAAGGAAGTCATATCAAGGAAGCAGAGCCAACTCAGAAGTTCCTAACGAAGATTATTTCAGGCTTAAAGACTCTGAGATATATCATCAAAGTCTAGAAGTTCTAGCTCTTTATCTGACAGACTCCTGAGAGGTTATACGTGCCATTAGAGTGCCTGATGTCTTTTATCTCCTAAATCTCCACAAGTCTAACAACTTAGCAAATATGAGAATCAAGGACCTAAAGTTTCAACAGCAGATGTAGAGACAGATTCTACAAGTAGCACCATCCTCATCTCTAGAACAGAAGGTAAAGCAGTGGGATACACTATCTTCCTTCAAAATGAACCGGCAGGATTGGATGGGAACCCAAACATTTGCCCTGAGAATGACCACCCTGGCCCATCTGCAGGTGGATATGGCCTAAGTGTGGGTAATGGCAAGGTGTGAATGATCATGAGCCTCAGTTGCCTTGAAATTCCTATAACCCCATAAATTATGCAATAAAACAACAGTGCTCATACAATACAGCAGTGAGGGTATTACAGTTTTACAACACACTGAATGGGCACTAATGCTTGGCAATCTCATTTACCAAACCTCAGTAAGCTTAGATGTTTGAAAAGGGAACACATGCACTTCTCATGAATAATTACTGGTGTATTATTTTGAACCACAAAGTCATTCATTTAGCCACTTCCTCCAACAATACGAGGAAGTGGCTTTTAAAATGATTCTATGGCTTTAAGCTATCATGACACTTCTTGGCGTCTAACTCAATAAAAATTCACCAACTACCATAATTGTCAAAAAAGAAACTTCTAAATGTGTTTTTGGAGTGGGAGAGCCCTGAACCCTCATACTCCCACATCTCTCATTATATAAATATCTACATATATAGCAATATTTGGTAGCCTTGTACTTATAAGCACCTATATAAGATTGAAGTCAACAGTTTAAATAAATGAATTGGGAGTCAAAAAGCAATGAATCAATGTCAAGACTTACTTCCTTTTAAACTTATTTCTCAGTTTATTAAAAAATACAGGACAGAAATTTACTGTAATTGCAAAGGGCTGCCAAAGCACCTTAAGAGGCCTGGGTGGTATGCATTTGGGTGACAAAAATAGAGTGGTAATGCCATACAGCTCTGAACTTGTCCTGTGGCTAATTAATGACAGATGTCTTTTTATGAGTCAGGTCAATGTCAAGTGGGGATCATTAAAAGTACGTCTGCTTATGGTATGTGACATGTTCCCCACCCCCTTATAATTCACGATCTGTTATCTTCCATTACATTTAGCTGTGGCTAGCCCCCCTCACAAATAAGCCTTTTTTCCTAAATAAATTCCAAGATACTGACAATGCAGAGAACTAGCCTTACAGTTTTAAGTAAATATAGAGCAGTTTTGTTCTTGACTAGTCTTGCTAATGCTGGATACAACATACACTACATGATTGCTTTGATAGATATATAAACATGAACAATATAACACAGAGATTATAAAACAGAACGTGTCAGTCTGATATTTCTAGTATGCCTGGTGCTAACATTAAGCTTTTAAGTGAGAGGTTTGTTCAATACTGCAGCTGACATTCAAAACTATATTAATCTGTGTACTTAGTCAGAGTTCCAAGGTCACATCTGAAAGGGGATTCAGTAGATTTATCCACTTAAAATGTAAAAAAAAAAAAAAATGTCTAACCGTTATCTTCAAATATTTTTAGGCACTATCTTTATAGTATCCTAGCAGTCCAGCTATTAGACCTTCACCTCTGCAGTTTCTCTTAAACAGGAATGTTTCTCACAAAGCTCAGGGTTTTAAAATATTATTCACTGGGTATATTTGATTCTTTCAAATACCATTCATCCTATATGAATATTTTTTACAGTAACTGTATTTAAACAGTTAATGTGTGATGCAATTAACAAAGCACTTCACCAAAAACTTGTTACATTACAAAAGATGTAAAAATGATATTATTTTAATATTACATGTGCAGATAAAGGACTGCAAAGACCACAATTAAATTCAGCTTGTCTATTTTTAGGTTTGTGTTTCATTATGGGAATTGTCAGGTGACCTCTGGTACAATCTGTTTTTAAATGCTCATTAGTCACACCTGAATCAATACTTTACCTGCAATTCATTCAGCTTGAATAGCTTCATGTAAAAAGCAAGGCTGATAAGTAGCAAGTTATCAAACAATTTATTTATCCTCTGTATGCTTAGTATATGTAGACGATGTTATGCTTTAAAAAGCACATTACTAGCTGGTTTACAACATATATTTGGGTATTTTTTTGCTCAAGGTTTATTTCTGTATTTAGTTACTTGCTTTTGTTTACCAGAAAAATTCAGCTGGCTTATATTGCTCATTTGCTGTAAGAAACAGCAGATGTACAATTTAACAAAGTTTAGATAAACTATAAAGAAAGGACAGTATGCAGAATGCGAGAGATGTGCATATATAACTTCCTTGGAAGCTAAAATCACTATATCCTTTATGCATACCACTTACCACTCACCACACATACACATACACACACACACACACACACACCTGCTTACACTGAGGCACTTAAAAGAAACCTCTCCAAACTTCAATGACCTCATAAGCCATCTAATGGCAACTATTATCCTCAACAGTCACTAAAGCACATATGAGAAACACCACCTAGCACCTCACAGAAGCCTCTACCCAATGGTCCTCAAAGAATAAAACCCATGAGGAAAGCAAACACTTTACCTAATACTCTTGTCATATGACATTCTAACATATGACACACAGATGCCCCTCTATCCAGGATGGACAAGGAGAAGATAACTGTTAGTTGCCGAAACCCATAATATCACACACGCACTAAGGTGACTACACCACAGGTACCTATATGATTCTATCACAGTCCAAGTGGATGTAAATGACCTGAGACATACCTCATTGGACTACATGAAAATAGAAATTAGGGATATCTATAAATATGTGTTGCAGACAGGTATGTGCCTAGCAGTGAGCAGCCTTCTAACTTCACCTAGGATAATGCCACAGTATGAACAGAAAATGACTGATTTTAACAATCGGCTTAGTTTCTCATGTTTCTCCAGGGGAACCAATATCTATCAGCATGGGAGGACAAGGTTAATGGACTATGTTGCTTTGCCAAGGATGTTCTGCACCTGTTCCTCCTGGGCTTTCAGATATTTTCTAAAACTTTATGCACCCCCTTAGAGCCTTTTTAAGTAACATCAAAATGGCAAAACTACCAACACAGCAAAAAAAAAATTAAAGCAATCTTAAAGTGCTACCGTTCAACACTTGGAACCTAAACAAGAAACTCCACACTCTATGAGCTCTACTCCATCTGGAGAATGTAGACATCTGTACTGTTACTGATACTTGGTTTAAAGCCGCAGAAAGTACATTGTAAGGTTAGACTTCCTTCCACATATTTAGACCAGCAACAACACAGACATGGGCTAAAAGTGACGGTGTCTCAATTTACATTAACAACAAGTACAACTTTGGGTAGCATGCTGCATGCCAATATGTGTCTTTCATCTTATTCAGTAGCAGTATTTGAATGCTTTTTATCATTTTACTAGAAGTCCAATGTGCTATCCATTGTGATGCAGAACCACTATTTCCATTTGTAATAGTATGCATGCCATGGAGAGTTATGGATGCATATGCATATGGGTTGACAATGGTGTCACATGTGCTCATCCACAGGGGCACCTGTGGCTGATGATGATTATGGTAGCATGCACAAGGCTGATGATCATGATGGCAGCATGCACATGCATGATGATTATGATGATGGCACCATGCACATAGCTCATAATGATGATTACAACATGCACATCACTCATGATGGCAACATGCACACGGCTGAAGATGATGGCAGCATGCACATGGCTGATAATGATGGCAGGATACACATGCCTGGTGATGATGATGATGGCAGCATGCACATGGCTGATGATGATGGCAGCATGCATGTGGCTGATGATGATGGCAGTATGCACATGGCTGTTGCTGCTGATGGCATCATGCACATGGCTGACAATGATGATGGCAGCATGCTGATAATGTCAGCATCCACCACATGGCTGCTGATGATGGCAGCATGCACATGGCTCATGATGATGGCAGCATGCACAGGGCTGATGATGGTAGCATGCACATGGCTCATGATGATGATGTCAGCATGCACAGGGCTGACGATGTCAGCATGCACATGGCTGACGATGTCAGCATGCACATGGCTGACGATGTCAGCATGCACATGGCTGACTATGTCGGCATGCACATGGCTGACGATGTCGGCATGCACATGGCTGACGATGTCGGCATGCACATGGCTGACGTTGTCAGCATGCACATGGCTGACGTTGTCGGCATGCACATGGCTGACGATGTCAGCATGCACATGGCTGATGATGGCAGCATGCACAAGGCTGAGGATGATGATGGCAGCATGCACATGGCTGATGATGGCAGCATCATACCTCTCAACTGTACAGATTTTTGCAGTATGTCCAGATTTTTGCCTCATAATTTTGGTGTGTTCCTCCTAAAATCTGTACTTTTCTGGCAAATAGCTGAGGATTGAAGTCATTACATTATGACAATTATTTGGGTTTAAGACTCCACATCCTTCAGAAAATTCATGCTAATGCAAAACATATTATTCTATCAACTTCCTAAGTCTATAAGAGCAATATTTAAAATCTGTCCCTGCTCTAAGAGGTTGAGAGGTATGGGAAGCATGCACATGGCTCAGGAAGATGATGATGATAGCATGATGGCAGCATGCACATGGCTGATGATGATGGCAGCATGCACATGCCTTATGATGATGGTGGCAGCATGCACATGGCTGCTGATGATGATGATGGCAGCATGCACACAGCTGATGATGATGATGGCAGCATTCTAGGGTGGCATAAGCCAAGGAACCTTGCTGGCTAGGCTTACATAGGCCCTTGGGCTGATAGCCTAGTACCTACCTATGAACCTATGAATGTATGGCAGCATATGCATGGCTGATGATGATGGTGGTGGTGGCAGCATGCACATGGCTGCTGATGATGACAGCATGCACATTGCTGATGATGATGATGATGAAGGCGTGCACATAGCACAGTCTGACAACAGAGTGGAGTTGTTTGTAATGCTACAGAGGGAGAGTCACTCATAGCCACCATTACAGAGAACTCCATAGAGGTACAAACTAACTATATGGCCTTATCAGTGCACGATGGACATCTTGTACCTAAGACTCCAGCATGGACTTCACCTGGGTCTCCTGACTACACGTCACTAAAAATACACCGTCTCCAGTGTCTTGTATACCCACCACAGAGGAGTTATGTGAGGGGGGTGCAGCACCACCATGACTGCATGACTGCCCTTGATATGGCTGTGACAGTATTAACCAGAACATGTGTAGAGTAGTGAGATGACCACAGTTAGTTGTTATCCAGAGCACCATGGAGATAGTGAATGTACTCTGCGGGTTGCAGAAAGATGTGCACCAACTGCAGAGTGACCTGGAGTATAGAGACAGGGAGCACACACAGCTGTTGAGGTCACTGGTGGCAGATGCTGCCTCCACAGATGTATCCATAAGACAACTTGCAATCACAATATGGGCAAGTCTCTGCAGACCATGAAATCTGTGGCCAAGGTAGGGTCCCAATGCAAGCTGGGAGACTAAGACCATCCCAAGTAAAATTATATAGACTGCTGGTGAGACTGATGTCTCACCAGCAAGTGACATGGCTGGTAAGACATCAGTGTCATCTATAGACACACACATTGTCACCCATTGGTCATAGCAGTACCACTCCTCATGCTTAATAGGATGCCTCATCAGGGTGGATGCACAGAGTCCAAATACCTCTTCTCTGCTATGAACTGGATCAAGTATGGATACAGCAAGCTGCCACAGTGAACATTGGCAATAATCATATGGCAACACAACCCCATCAATGGAGAATGTAATTCGTAATTTCCTGCATCCTCAGTGTGTGGCTGCCATATTCACCTCATAAAACTCTAACATAAATTACAGTGTTATATTCACCTGCCACTGTGCCCCCCCCAACCTGCGTAAATGATGATGACAGTGCCCTGCCCACCTGTTTACCTGAATGAATATGGTGACATCTGATGCACAGCATGACCCATCCATTAACTGGCTTGAATAGCCTGGGTGTGACACTGTATGCAGCATTTTATTCTGTGTTGCCTGTGTCATGTCCCACAGATGTGGACCACATGTCACATCTCTGCTGCTGCTTCAATGTATTGTGCTTCTCTATACCTCAACTGTGGTTCTGATCTTACATATACTCACATCTTCCCAACTCTCTACTCTGGCCTTCTCCTGCCGCCATGGCTTGTATGGCATGTCCTGACAAGATGTTCACCTTGATACTCCATTTGTTTGCATCTAGTGAAGAATGGTACACATGACATATATCTAGCTACATATGTGCAAACAATACTCAAGTGCCCATGCTGAGATAACGAAAACCTGGAAGTATCCTTTCAGTAGTCTGAATACCTGCTCCACTATGTTTTGGGTTTCTGCATGAACTGTTATAGGACATGTTTTGCATGGCCTGGGAGTTGCATATCAAGCTCAGAAACAAGGAGTCCTACGCACATCCAGCATCACCTGCAGTATAAAATAAAAGACATATTTTAAGTGGTCTGCTAACAATGTACTTGGTATTCTTGTGTAAAAACCTGTCAGACTTGCTGTGTGTGTGTGTGTGTGTGTGTGTGTGTGTGTGTGTGTGTGTGTGTGTGTGTGTGTGTGTGTGTGTGTGTGTGTGTGTGTGTGTGTGTGTGTGTGTGTGTGTGCGTGTGTGTGTGTGTGTGTGTGTGTGTGTGTGTGTGTGTGTGTGTGTGTGTGTAAAGACCTGTCTGGCTGGCTGGTTGTTTGCACCAACCAACCAAGTGACCTTGTGGAGAGTCTCCTTGGAGAAACCACTGGCATAGGTTGTGTGTGCACTAAATGTGTGAATCACTTAAATGTGTGGCGCACAAACACATTGTAATTCCCTAGGCATTAGAAACTATATGGCGGTTCAGTGACTGGATGTCTTTCCTACTAATGTACCACAGGCCTTTGGAACTGTTGGGGACTTGACTGCAATATGGGTACAATCTATGATTCCCGAGACCTCAGGAAAATGGACTATGGCATAGAAAGCCTGCATTGTTTTGGTTCTCTCCTGTGCTCTCCTGGTGAACCAGATACGGTCCTCCACATACTGTAACATAATGTTAAGGAACAGGTTTAGGATTCATCAGGCTGGCACCTGTGATATCCCCAATGTGTTCACTGTAGGTGACTAGAAGGTCCCTTTAGCCAAGACTGTTAATGTTATACCTACCTTTGAGTTCACAGGAATGGGTAGACCATGCGTTCCCCCTTGACTCCACTTCTGGACAACACAGTTCGACTGTGTCTCCTGCAGTATCTCTCTACTTGGAAATGGCTGACAATCTTCTGTCCTTTCAGGTGGCAGCACATTGGTCACTGTCTATATTTCCTGTGTTGGTGCAGATAATGGTGATATACAGCACTGCAAACACTGGGTCCAATGGCAGTCCCCAGGGCATTCTATTGTGCTAGAGCTGATGATTTTCCTAGTGTTTTTCCCACATTCATATGGGTACATACCGCCATCACACAGCATGGCTATTTTATATATTTCTGAATCAGTTTAATAGTTTGGGGCCCTTCATTTGTATAATTGGTGTGGTTTATTTACATGGGTTTTCTCATTCACATGTCACTATGCATTCATTAGCTTGCCTTACACAGTGTGCTATTTCAACCATTGTTCATGCATGCTATGTCTTCAGATTGACCACACCCTGTGCGTGGCCACTACTCACACTAATTTCTGCTGTGCAGTCCTCCAACATCTATGAAGCTCAGCCACTGAATTTCCAGTTAAGGACGCTACTGCAGAGTGAGAGTTCTCAGTGTGTGTTTTTAAGATAAGATGTTTTTCAAAATAATCTGCTCCATGTCCAGCCTTTTTTGCCTGTATGCAACTTATTTTGCTACATGTTAACAGGTTTACCTGTAATTCCCATTTCTGTATTTACTCACCTGAGCTGCCGTTACTGCTTGTTAATAACCCGTACGCACGCCTTATGTGTTCTCTCACTTGCATATCTACATTCTGTACACACTCAGCTTTTGTAATGACTGACTGAAAACACATACATACATTTGTTCAATTTCTGTAGCTGTGACATGTGTCTTGCATTTAGTTCTTATTATACTAACATGCACCAGGCTTAAGTGTCTCTGGGAGTGACTGAGACATCCCTAATCTGGTTAAAGAGTTCATCTAAATTACACAATAAAAGCACAAAAAGGAAAAATCTTATTTGCAATTTACTGTCCTAATACAACAAGGCAAACTGCTACAATCCGTCAACAGATTGAAATATGTAAAATGATAATGACCTGATATGAAACCAGTACTTAATCTAGATTTCAACAAGCAGTAGGGTTAGTGTCATATGTTGTCCCAGGAACCATAGGCATGTAGCTCACTGAACAGGACTGCAAAATTTCAAATCTCAGTGAAGGTGAAAGACACAAAGTTTTCCAGAAATAAATTACAAAAAAAGACTTGAAAGAGCTGGTGAGAAAACACATCAGGGATTAGGCAACCATGTAACTAAGCAAGCAAATGCATATACATGGAAAATGTATCAGAAATTGTTTAAAAGATTTCACAGAATTAAGAAATGCTGAATGTCTGCTTTATGCACTTAGAAACATTTTTCAGGAATTCATACAAAGTGAACTTAAAAACATTGTCAGGAATTCATAAAAACTGGAGCTGAAAATATGTTTTTCAGAACAATAAAACTATTTTATTATTCTGAACATTCAGTGACCTTGCCGAGGGTTGCATATATTAGCACACCGATACTAATGCAATATTTCCGAACTGCTGCACAAAAAATAAATCATTCACACAGAACACTTGTGACCCCAGAAGTATGCATGGACTAGCTAATCTAACAATTTATAGTAGAGCTGGACAGAAAGACAGTATTTATGCAATCACCTAATTTCTAAACATGCCTGAGGACAGAATAACGTGCCAGGGGAGAGACAACAGTTGGAAACAGTAAGAATATACATGGTGTTAGCAGGAGCACAGATATCCAAGAAGGGCTAAGGCGCATACCTCTCAACCTCTTAATGCAAGAACTCTGGACAAAGCCTGACAAATTGGGGGGGGGGGGACAAAGGCCCATAAACAGGGACACATTTTAAATATTCATCTTGTAAACTTAGAAAGTTACTAAAATAATAGGGCTTCTTATAGCATACATTTTCTGAAGGATTTGAGGTCTGAGACTCAAATATATGTAATTATTTAATGACTTCAATCCTCAAATCATCCCAGTGATTTGTCAGAAAACCACAAATTTTATAAGGAATAGACCAAAAATATGAGGCGAAAATCTGGACAGTTGAGAGGTATACACAAGGTGGCTTGACAAGAAGTCAGAGACATTATCGAATCTGACTTATTCAGCAAGGCTTGACAGCAGAAATATGGAAAGAATGTTTATGCAAATGAGAAGTGTGTGGCCCAATCCAGGTCAGCAAACTGCTCCCTGCTAATTCTGCTTCCCATATTCCTACCTTAGTCCCATTCTGAGACTGAAGTCTTAACAAATTTAATTACATCTCATACACCTCAGGGATGTCAGGTACTGAATTCAAACCCAGCCATCCCACTTGTACTTGACACATATGCCAGTGATTAGCAGTTGTGGGCAGCAGCACAGACTGTAGGTGGGGCCTATCAGGGAAAGAATCAGTTAAACCAATGACGTCAGGCATCATCTGTGGTGCACAATATCTTCTAAATAACAGAACACAGGCACGGACTGTGTACAATAGCAGTGCTAGTCATTCAAAGATGAAAAAATTATCTCAAGATGATTTGTTTGCATTTATCAATGTCAGCAAAAATGGTATACATATTTTTGGTGCTAACTGCAATGAGGACTCGAGGTACTCCAACCCAGGACTCATGCTAATGGTGGAAGGGGTCTATGTGCCCCTATTGACCAGCATGTGTCTGCCATAAGGCTCAGCAGCCCTGCTTTAGTAAGCTACTGTGTGTCAAGTGTTCATTTGCCCAGCCTGGGTTACCTGGGTTGTTCCTGTGTGAAAACAGGATGTAAAACTAATCAGTCTGCCAAAAATGAACAACACATTACTACACTGAATATAAGGCCATTGGCAGGATGCAGCTTGGAAGTACACAACATGATACTAAGAGGGAGACTGGATAGCCTGTGTATTCAGAAGAGAAGATAAAACTGCAGTGCAGCAAAGCTACTTTGCTTTGGATGCAGAGTCTGCTCTCAGGAGAAGGACAGACTAAAAATGGTTTGGGAATTACAGTGAGAGAGATTCTTCTGAAAGCAGTAAGGGGTGTCATGGCACTCAGAATCTAATGTAAAGACAGAGCAGTCGTCAGAATGTCAGCCTATGCATCACAACATGGATGCGATGGTGTGGAAAAGAGGGTATTCAGGCAGCCATTGCAGAAACTTCTAGACAAAGCAGGAAAAATAAGTTGGTGTTGATAATGGAAGACCAAACAATTCTGGAGGGTAATCAAGTACTTAGCATTTCTCAACAGTAATAACAACAACAACAACAGCATAGCAAAGACACACTTAAAGACTACAAATACTCATGGCCTCTCCAGTAAACTCAGTACTGTTATATAACCTTTCCTCTCAATCTAGTCACAGCACAACCCTCCATCCCAAAGCTCCAACCATCCTATACTCTCCACAGACATCCAAGCACCCCCTCAAGATCCCCAGCTTTCAAATGCCTGTCTCTGCTGATTGGTCTCTCATTTCAGAGCAATATCAGGAAAGTCTTTCAAAAAATTGAAGAAATTAGACACTACATTTAACCCAAATGCAAACAACTTACTACCCTCTTTCTTAAAAATGTATGAAAAAACAGTATCTAGGCCATCGGTATGTGTCTCTAAATTCTCTATCACCAGAATAATTCCTAGTTCAAACACTCACTCATAATTCCCATCTTTAAGACCTTCTTAGTCACATTCCCGCATGACTTTCACCCAATAGTCTTCCTCTACCCAAATACCAAAATATTAAAGAAAATGATTTATGATCATTGTTTTAAATACCTAACCAAATATGGTCTTCTAACAGACTCACAACATGGATTTAGAAGTGGTCACAACACCCTTACAGCTATCTGTATGGTGACAGATAAGACCTTTTCTTCCATAGAAAATGGTTGACTAAGTACAGCAGCCTTCGCTGATCCCCTCAGAGCCTTTGAAAGACCACACCATTTTACTTTCTAAGCCAAACTTGGGCTTGGGTCAAACACTCTCACCTGTTTCAAAAACTGTTTCAGACTGAACATTTATAGTTCAGACAACTAACTTATGTACAGACATGTGTTTTGTCTCGGTCAGAGTCCCTCAGAGCTCCATCCAGGAACCATAACATTTTTCCTGTTTATTAATGACAAAACCAACACCATCCACTTTGAAAGCACAACCTTATATGCTGATGACATCACCCTTCATAGAAATGGCCCCTCACCAACAACAGTCCAAACTTCACTTCAGACTGACTTTATCACCAAGACAGCCTCCATGTTTTTGTTATATAAGATAAAGTCTTTTGACCCCCCCCCCCGTTACAAATAAGAACTCTAAATGGTGAGCATATTTCCACAGTACAGAAGTACAAACATGGTGGTGTTATTTTTTAGAGTGAGCTGCAATCAGTGGTCAGTGACCATGGTTCAGTTAGTGACCACAGTAGTGCTGGAGGCCACCAAACTTTTTTAAGGTGTGTATGTGTGTGTGCGTGCATGCGTGTGCGTGTGTATGTGTACTGCAGTGGACTGAAGTACTATTAGTTTCTGTTTACCTTGTGTCCACTGAGTGTTGAAAAAGGCTCTGACTCCCTTAAAAACCCACCATTAGATAAATCAGCCAATCAGGGAATGTAGGAATGCATTTTTAAACTCTAGACTAAAGTGCAAATGAGCACATAAAATGTAAAGATAGGAATATTTCTTTTGTTTTGCATTTTTTTACAGGTTCACTATAGGTACTCGTCCCAAGAGCTCAAAAACCATCATCTCAAAGCCAGGGATGTAGGTGCCTTCACACTCAGGTGGGCTACTGCTCATGCTTGAACTCAATCAGGCTTCGGCAAGCAGCTGCTGGGAGGGAGTGAGAGGGGAGTTTTAAGTTTAGGGAGGGGAATTGGAGTTTTAGGTTTAAGGAGCGGGAAGGGAGTTCAGGGCTAGAGTTAGGGTTCTAGTAGGACTATGGGAGCCAGAGCCATAGCTGGCCCATCCAGCATCCAGTTCCGGTTCCTGATGAAGTGTCCTACCCCCTCAGTTATTCTTGTCTGAACAGCAGCAAACCGATATCAGCTTGTTAAGCTTAACACACAGGATGCTCTGAAGTGCCTGCACAGAAAGAATACAAGAACTGCTCTTCCTTCTGATCGAACCCCCCCTAATACACTGCTCCCAGGGCAAATGCCACCTTCACCCCACCCTTGCAATTGCTACTGATGGAGGTCAAGTAGTTAAGAGAGACAGAGTTAGTGGAAGTCTGAGAGCGTACCTATTTGAGCAACTGCATTGCAAGCATAAAGCATACAAGCTCTTGTGGTAGAGACCCATTTTTTTTGCTTATTCATTTTATCCTTTGTTGACCGAATTAGTCCCACTAGGCTTATAGCCTCTTTTCAAGAGAGACCTGAGGTGCTATTCAAACTGACTAGGGAAAATTGTGCCCGGGGACTGTGGAAGTTTGCAGGTCACAATGCTTGGCAAAAAGAGATATTAAACATTTCAATTAGCAGCCTCCTAAACATCACATTAGACTAGTTTCAATGCCTAAAGCATCTTCATCAGTGGATTGCTCACTGGCAGAAGTCCCCCTAACACTTTTCTTCAATAAATACAATAGGATCTTTTACAGCCACTTGAGCTACCACTAATCCAAGTAAATGGAGCCTCATTTTAGCATCTCGTTTGAAGGACACTCAGGAGTGCAGCACCATCCTTATGCTGCACTGCAGTGCCAGTAATGGAAACTGAATCCAATCACAAGAGGTGAGAACAGAAACCACAACCTTCAAATTTTCCAGAACCAAAAGCAAGTGCTTTACTGTGGAACCAATGGCACTGACAATATGTAGTAATATAGACTGTATTAGCCTGTCTGAACAGAAACAAAGGAAGGAACACCATTCCACAGTACTAAAAAAGAATAGAAAAATGGCACATGGTTAAACACAGGAAATATGCTTTGCAAGCAAAACCCCAACAGGAAATGCTGTACACTAGTATTGGTGATCTGCAGGTTTGATTTTAAAACCTTTTCTTAGAAAAGATTTCAAAGCTTCAAAAACATCTGGGGGACCTACATTTGATTAGTGGACCAGAAGTCCTCATGTCTACTAAAGTGTTCATGGGATTGCTGCCTTGCTTGTTAGCACCCGCTGGATAGCAGGGACTTGCTGCAACAAGCAGTTTGTGTGCTGGCGCCCAGGGACATTCACAGTGAAGCACAGATGTTGGTCAGAGATGGGTAGATGGGGTGGAAGTATATTGTATTAAATCATGTTCTTTGCAAACTCTGTGATGAAAGTTAGTATTCTGTGTACAGAAAATGTTAATTGTTATACCACAAGGAATTGCCTTCTCATCTTTCACATGGACTAATTTGCAGAAAGGCATATGACTGCATGTTTCCCTTCATAAGAGCTAATCTTCTTCTTCTTTCGGCTTTTCCCAGTTAGGGGTCGCCATAGCGGATCACCTGTCCGCTCATGATTGGCAGTGGAGTTTTACGGTGTCGAGTTGCCAGCCCGGCGCCCAACCTTCCACTGAAGGCACACTCACACCTAGGGCCAATTTGGAGTGTCCAATCCACCTACAGCATGTCTCTGGGATGTGGGAGGAAACCGGAGCACCCGGAGAAAACCCACGTGACCACAGGGAGGACATGCAGACTCCACACAGAAGGCACCCCAGCCAAGGATCGCAGACAGGTGATCCGCTGTGGCGACCCCTAACCGGGGAAAGCCAAAAGAAGCAGATGATTAGCTCTTATGAAGGGAAACATGCAGTCATATGTCTTTCTGCAAATTAGTCCATGTGAAAGATGAGAAGGCAATTCCTTGTGGTATAACAATAACGTCAATGTGCCCTCTATTTGGCAGGCACTGCAAACTGGCAAACAGTTGCATTAATTATTTTCATAAATTATTCCAGCCCTGCTTCCAGTCTGTGAAGCAGTGATTCACAGATGAAAAGCTGCTAGTATTCAGTAATAAAAATGAATTCTTTACAAACATTGAACCAGAAGTAATTAAGGAGCTAAAATTAATATGAGTTTGTTATGTTGTTACCTAAAACAAAGCAACGATGAAGACACATGCTACAGAATGGCGGGGACTGGACTCAGAGTGATTCATCCACTGACAGCAAGACAGTCATTCTGTCAGATGCAAACTGATATCTGGATGTCATGCTTGATTTTCCTAAGATGACACTTCATCTCTTCTTTTGTCCACCTGTCATGTATCTGCCTTGCCTACAATCAGCCAGAGTAATGTTTAACCAAGTGCCATTACGTTTAGTGGCAAAGATGTTGTGACCATCCTGTGATATTTACATACAAGGCATTAACTGGTGACTGCCCATGTTTACATATAGACTGGTGACTGCCCATCCCCCGATATTTATATATAGAGCATTAACTGGTGACTGCCCATGTTTACATATAGACTGGTGACTGCCCATCCCCCGATATTTATATATAGAGCATTAACTGGTGACTGCCCATCCCCCGATATTTACATATAGAGCATTAACTGGTGACTGCCCATTCTCCAATGTCTACATACAGGGCATTAACTGCTGATGGCCCATCCCCTGATGTTTACACAGAGGTCATTAACAGGTGACTGCTTATCCTTGATGTTTACATACAGGGGATTAACTGATGACAGCCAATACTTTGTCACTTTCACTTACCAAACCTCAACTAGCAGCTTATAGCCTGTCAGAGGTTCGAAATGCCCAGTGGACGAGCCATATTTAAAGCACTAAGGCACGTCCTCACTTTAAACACCACTACTATGTATTTCTCCATTACTAGAAGTAACTACACAGGATACTATGATCAAGACAGAAAGAAAAAGAGAAAAAATGACTGAGGTTCGGGCTGGTAAAGTGTGAGTCTGTGTTCTCGCCTAAATGGTTGCATAACTCTACCAAAATTAAACAAAAAATAATGAGGAGCAATAACTATGAGATAATACAACGCTGAGCAATGATGAAAGGTGCAAAGTGTTTCCCCCGCTTAGGTAGACGTTGCTGAAGAAAAACAGCTGAGTCCAGACTGGCGGTCACGAACTTTATTACATAAAAGCTTCTATAAAAACTTTTATAAAACTGTGAGCGCTTTCGGGATAACCCTTCATCAGACAATACACCAACTCATAAAAAAGCACTTTTATATCACAATATAAACCTGTTATCCAATCATCTCTTCACCCGTCTCCTTCTTAAGGCTGGTTTTAAAGGTATACTTGTATTTAGTCCTGGAGGATGGTCTGCAGCTAGTTCTATTATCCACTGCAGCTCTTTACACTCAGTAAAATTCACTATATCCCCCCCTCTTTTTTTCATGTGTGAGTAACCTGCATAACCATAAACTGAAAACTATGTTAAGGATTCCTAGAGATATGTGCATATAAGGCATTACGTTCATCTTTCTGCCTTATGCTCGATATGTGATGAAGTATCCTAGTTTTCAATTTGCAGTCGGTTTTACCCACATAAAAGCTGGGGCATGATTGGCACATTGCTAGGCAGACTACATTTTCTGTATGGCAATCAGCATACAACTTAAAAACATATTTCTTTGTATTAACCAGATGTTCAAGCTGATTGTTGTTACTGATCATTGAACATACTTTGCAATGGCTACAGGGAAATGTGCCTACCCAGTCCGAAACCAATTCTTTAATTTTCATACTAGCTTCTCTGCACAACAGGTCTTTCAAATTGCTATTGGTATGTCAAGAATCTCAATGGCAACACTCAGATCTGCTCTGAGCTACAGCACAATGACACTAGATATACAGAACCAACTGATATCACCAACATCCTGGCTGACAGATTCAGTGCTAACTTCAACCCCTTCACCCCCCCAAAGGGCCCATCTCTATACCAGCATCTTTATGGTGATAAGTGCTACTTACAAACATGGGGGGGTGGCAGTGGGCACACCATGTGCCAACACCTACTCGAACTTGGTACTTGCATATTGGGAACGGCAAAATATAATATGCTCGAAGAATCCATGGAGAAGTCATTTATTATTTTATGGGCGCTTTCTGGATGATAGTTTTATTGTGTGGACGAGGCAGGTCATAGATCTGCAAGCATTTACAGACTATTTGCACTCTACTACAGAGTTCCTTAAATTTTCAGTTAAATACTCAGATAAAGAGATTGACTTTTTGGATGTTAAAATTAGCTATGATGTCATGCAAGGTCTCTGAACAGGAGTACATCGCAAGGAAACTTGGCGTAAACATTATTTATATCGCCATAGTATGCACCCAAGTCATATCTACAAGAATATAATGGAAAGTCAAAGGATGCACCTATCTAGGTGATGCACTGAGGAAGATATATTTAAGGAGGAATGTGAATTGCTCAAAGGACATCTTAGAAAGAGAGGCTATAAGGAATCAGATCTGAATAAACCAATAGACCATAACACCTTTAGAAAGACTAAAGGATGTCCTTACTATTTAACAGCATCTGATGATGAACACAAAGCTAAACCCCAGGAGAACCAACAAAGGCAGAAAATTAATTGTTTGCTCACCTACAGCTCAGATAATCAGCAAATTTGTGAAATTATTAATAAATATTGGCCGAGTTGGGAGGGTGGCCTAATGGTTAAGGTGTTTGCCTTACAAACACAAGGTGCAGGGTTCGAGTCTCACAAGGGATAATTGGCTAAGCTTAAAATGGCTCGCAAGGGCAGTTAGCTTAGTACTAATCTATGAACCTATGAACCGATACTCCTGGAAGATGAGAAGCTTAAAGTATTAGTGGGAGAAAAAGCAAGATTTGTTTATAAAAATAAAAAGAACCTGAAACAGTTACTTTGTCATAAAGATGGTCATCATAAAAGATTCCCTGAACCCACAGGAATGAGAAAATGTGGGAGATGCAAAGCATGCCCACATATTAATCCTGTTCCAGGATTTAGGCATCCAGTAAATGGCAAAGAATATAATTTCAAGGTATAAACATCTAGTCCTGTAAACACTGTACAGCATTTTATATAGGGAAAACAGACCAACGCTTCAAGGACCATATTTTACATGAAGTTCAAAAAAGTTTGGCCAACCATGCGGAATGTTTTCCTACACATTCTTTCTACTTCCAAGCTGCGGATTTAATTATACCAAGTCCCAGAGGAGGAGATGTGAAGAATCTAACAGAAACCTGAGAAATAAAATGGATCACTAACCTTAGAGCACACAAGTATCCAGGGTTAAATTCTGTAGTTCCCCTTAAACCTGTGTTAAAAAATAGGCGTATATCCATTAGTTGATTATCTGAGGAAGGCTTGCTCTTTAAGTGTTTAATGAATTGAAACCACTGAAGGCGTGTCCAAAATCAATGTTCCTGATAGGTACATAGATGTTTAAAACATTCAGCACAAACCTAAAAGATTTACTGAACTGAAGAAGCCTGAATAGGTTGAAAGTGATTTTCTTCTTTTTTACCTTTTGGTTTTAAATGAAGTTTTATGTTTAAATAAAGACTAAAGTTTTACATGTTCAACATTAAGGTTTCAATGCTATCTTCTAGCTCCGTGGTGGTCAACTCAGGAATATTTTCTGTTTTTTTTCTCACCTGTTTGCACCTGGGAAGACCTTTAGCAGCTAAGGAAGTTTTTTTTCTGCCAGGCTAATACAGCAGGTCTTTGGCTAACGAAGTTTGTAGATGACTGCAAACTAGGAGCCATAATAGAATCGCCTAATGATGTGGACATTCTACAAAGGGGCCTCACTGTGTCTGATGCTTGGGGTCAAAGTCATGGCCTCAAGCTCAATGCCAAGAAGTCCATTGTCATCCCCTTTGGGAAAAACACTGTACCCATGAACTACCATGTACACGGTAGCCTACTAAATATCAAAAGTGTGATAAGAGACCTTGGGACACAGGTGGACAGTAGCCTCTCTTTTGATAATCACATCGCCACAGTGGTCAGGAAATCCTTCTATGTAGCACACCTCATCACAAAGGGGTTCTCCTCCAGAAAAAAAGAGGTCATTGTTCCTCTCTGCTCATCCCTCATCAGACCCATTATAGAGTACAACGCCCCATTTAGCATGTACCTCGCAAGACACCTACAACAGCTAGAAAGGCCACAGAAATACCTCACTAAGAGGATTACCAGTCTCAAACATATGCCATACGCAGACCTTCTCAAAAAACTCCAGATCTACTCCATTGCATATCACCTACTCAGAGGCAACCTCTGCCTAACATACAAAGTCATGTCAAACCCAGATCTGTTGGACATGCTACACTTAAATAAATCCCAAACTCTCCAGGGACCTTAAACCTTGTCACGGCGATAAACAGAACATGCTGGAGGGATAAATTCCTGTCCCAGAGACTCCCCATGCTCTGGAACAAACTACCCATTCATGTCAAACAAAGCTCCTCATTGGCCCTCTTTAAGAAAAATCTTGACAATTAGATGGGAAATAGAAAATTCAAACCAGGGAACACTCCTGTGGCTCTGCTCGACAGGGGCACAGCAAAATAAATTCTTGGGTGGTGAAAGCCAGGGAACTTTTTGGCTAGGCTTATATAGGCCCTAGGGCCAATAGCCTAGTACCCACCTATGAACCTATGCCTGCAGTATTTATGATGTGTTTCTCGTACTGCAGTTAGTATTACTACCTGACCATGCATGATTCTCAGAACTGATTTCTGGCTGGAATGTTTTATGTATAGGATTTGCATGTTGTCCCCTCTGTAGACTCTTACTGAAGTATTTAGATTCCTATCACATCACAGAAATGTGTAGGCAGGAGACATGGCAGGATATAAATTGCCCCAAGGTGTGTGTGTGTGTGTGTGTGTGTGTGTGTGTGTGTGTGTGTGGGCATGCGTGTGCATGTATGTGTGCGTGTGTGTGCGCACGTGTGTGTGCATGCATGTGTACATACGTGTGTGTCTGTACTATGCATGTTCTGGGAGTTGGTGCAGAGTTTAAGGCTGAGCTACAATTCCTTTGGTACAGGGTTCGATTTCTTCAGCAGCTTACTGTGTTACCTTCAGCAAGTCATTTAACCAGACAGAGCTTGGGAGCAGCTGGGAATTTGGGTTAGGCTCCTCAATGGTCCACTGGACTGTAAGCCTAGTAGCTATGACCCTGTGCATGTATATATTATACAGGCATGTGTGTAAAATATGGATTATTATATTTTAATATATACTACATGTGTGTGTATGTATGTATATGTATATATATATATATATATATATATATATATATATATATATATAATTATATATAAAATGCACATTACATCATTTTAATAGGATGTATTTCAATTAATCATTGCAACACACATTGAGATTTGCTGCATTAAACCAGAAAAAAGCAGAAGCAATGGGTTTCAGTGAAAGCATCTAAATCCTTAAACCACAGTAGAAGTCACATAACAGCATTTTTACTGAGGGCCAAGCCCTCTGCACTCATCACACTCCCACTACTTTAAATATACCAACGTTAACGTCATAAACCAGTGAAAAAAAAGAGAAACTGCTTCATCCCAATGTCTGCTATGCTGCAAAAGACACAAAGGGTTTCACAGGTAAGTACTAGGCTAGCTGCACTTGTGAGCCACTTTGAGCTACTAATTTACCTCAAAGGTAAGAATCAAATTCTGTACTTTGTATTTTTGTGGTAAACACCTTAACCATTATGAAAACCTCCAATCCCTATACATTCTTATTCACATACATGTGAATGTACATATCCATTCACTAGTCACGATAAAATACAACAACCTGTACTTAGCAAAACACTTGCAGAGTTCAGCATTCAAAGAAAAAAATACAATATAATACTGCAAACTGAAATTTAACTAAGGCAGGATCGATGTAATAAATGGCACTGTTAAAATAATACATATATGGATCTACTTTGATCTATCGAAAAACCACTTAATCAAAACTCACTTACCCATTCCCAGCTCAGAGAAACTTCACTTTAATGAAAGCACGGACTGCCAGCATCCTTTCCCTGAAAAAGGAACCACTTGGCCACCATGGTGAACTTTGCTCTTTCTACAATGAAGTATGATCTTAGAGTTGGAATATTTAAGTGGGGGAGGGCGAAGCCTCCCACTTTGGAGGATTTAGTTTTGGTCTGTGTGGCTTTTTTTCTTGTGGTGGCCAAGCGGTTCCTTTCTCAGAGAAAGGATGTTGGCAGTCCGTGCTTTTGTTAAAGTGAATTTTCACTGAACTGGGAACAGGTAAGTGAGTTTCAATTAAACGTTTTTTTAATGGATCAAAGTAGATCCAAATATACGTGTGTATATATATATATATATATATATATATATATATATATATATATATATATATATATATATATATATATATATATATACATACATATAGCCGAATGCTAGGGTAACTGTCCTGAAGGACCATTTTAGGCCTAGCCAATAACTCAAGGTCAGAATCAAACCTGAACTTTGTGTCTGTGAGGTGAAGACCTTACCTATTATGCCAAGCCTACAATTTCAAAAACATAAGTAATTATTAGGTTATCAGTTTGCAGATTACAGCAAGCAGAGCTAATAACTTGAAAGTTGTTAACCTGTTCCACTATTAACCTCTTCCACTATTTTGCCTTCTGTCTCAGTTCTCAGTTTCTTCTGATTTACCCCATTTACTGCTTTAACAGCTGTCTTACCTGTACTCAGTTTCATCCCTTGTGCCTTCAGTTTAGTACTCCATTGCCCTATCCTTTGCTAAAGTTCTTACTCAGAGTCTGCCTGTAATGCCATATCATCTGCATACAGCAACTTTATGGATCTGTCCCCTCCAGCCTATATGCTGATGTAGTCCATCATGAGTATGAACAGCAGTGGGTTCAAAGCTGAACCCTGATGCACACCCACTGGAAACCCCTCTGTTAGACCGAACACTGTTCGTACATGAGTCAATGGGTCTTTGAGCATAACCTGTCCTACTTCTACCAGTGTTTCTTGGAATTCAAACTACCACAGGACTGTCTAAATCAACTTTATTGGGTTCTTGTCATATGCTTTCTCCAAGTCAAGAAATGCCTAGTTGTACTCTTTCCTTATCACTAGCTTTTCTCAGCTATCTGTCTCACTACAAACATTTGATCTGTTCTTCTGCATCCTGATCTGAATGCGAACTACTCATTTCTTATCTTACTTTCTGCTTCTCTGAGATGTTGTTTATCAATCAGTCTTTCCATAACTTTGATGAAATGTTACAGGAGGCAATGTCTGTACTGCCCACAGTTGAGGATGCCCCCTTTGTTCTTGAACAATGGCAGTAAGAGGCTTATCCTCCTGTCATCTAGGATAATCCTTTCTCTGTATACTGCTACGCACCATTTCTTCTCTATCTCACCCAACATCTTGATCATATCTGCTGTGACTTCATCTGAGCCTGCTGCTTTCCTTGACTTAATTTTCGTTCTGTGGGGGGCTCCTCCCCTTCTCTCACTGTAGGCTGTGTCTGGGGCAGTACAGCTCCTCCCCTTCTCTCACTGTAGGCTGTGTCTGGGGCAGTACAGCTCCTCCCCTTCTTTCATTGTAGGCTGTGTCTGGGGCAGTACAGCTCCTCCCCTTCTCTCACTGTAGGCTGTGTCTGGGGCAGTACAGCTCCTCCCCTTCTCTCACTGTAGGCTGTGTCTGGGACAGTACAGCTCCTCCCCTTCTCTCACTGTAGGCTGTGTCTGGGGCAGTACAGCTCCTCCCCTTCTCTCACTGTAGGCTGTGTCTGGGGCAGTACAGCTCCTCCCCTTCTCTCACTGTAGGCTGTGTCTGGGTCAGTATAGCTCCTCCCCTTCGCTCACTGTAGGCTGTGTCTGGGTCAGTACAGCTCCTCCCCTTCTCTCACTGCAGGCTGTGTCTG
The DNA here is from genome assembly GCF_019279795.1 of Protopterus annectens. NCBI lineage: Eukaryota > Metazoa > Chordata > Ceratodontiformes > Protopteridae > Protopterus > Protopterus annectens. Next base: position 1,725,023,661 of record NC_056729.1, on the reverse strand, counting down.
GGGCAGTACAGCTTCTGTGGGCTTTTCTTCATTCAGAAGCTGCTGGACGTACTTCTTCCACCAACCTCTGATGTCCTGTGGAACAGTGAGCAGGTTGTTGCTGGCATCCCTTATGATGTCTACCTTCTTTGCATTTCTGCCTTTGTTTTCCAACTTGATAGAGTTTCTTTGTGCCACCTCCTGAGTCACTAATAGAACACCTCTGATGCCCTATTCTTTGCTATTGCAACTCTTCTCTTAGGATCTTTGCTAGCCAAACAGTATTCCTTCTTAGCTCTGTCTTTGATTTTTCTTTCTAAATCTCCAACTTTTCCTGCACCCCTTTCTTTTGATGACTTCTGGACTTCTGCATTTCACCAACAGCTTTCCTTATGTACCTTATTTCCATACCTGGCACGGTCACTTATCTGTCCTGTGGTCCTCACACATGTTGTTTTGCGGTGCTGCCATTCTTCTTCAGCTCCACCTATTTCCTCCTCTTGTTGAGGTGCTAGAGCCTGGAATGGCAACCAGTGGTTTATGCTGTGGGCTGTTTCACTGGGGATGACATTGCAATCACTGATTCTACCCCAGCGCCCTTTCCTTCCTAGGAGGAAGTCTACTTAAGTTGCATGTTGGCTACTCTTTTATGGGATCTTGTGACTGTGTCTCTTACTGAACCATGTGATGGCCACCATCAAACCATCTGCCAGACCTAAATCTAGACTGGCCTCTCCTTCTTTGTTCCTGTTGCCCCACCCATGTGGACCAAGGCAGTGACAGTCCTCATATCTTGTTCTGTCTCAATATGTTGATTCAGGTTATCCATTATCAACATAATTTCATGTTGAACTGCTTGATCTGAAGATCTTGCAACTGTTCATAGGTTCATACTAGGCTATCTGCCCTAGGGCATTTATAAGCCTAGCCAGAGTGTGTTTGGCTTTCACCACCCATTTTAAATGAATTTTGCTATGCCCTTTTTCGAGGTTAGTATACTGTGCCTCTGTCTAACAGTGACACAGAAGTGATACCCGGGGTAAACCTACGATCTCCCATCCACTCATCAAGATTCCTCTTGAAGAGAGTCAATGAGGGACTCTGCCTAACCTGGACTGGGATTTTATTCCAGAGTGAAGGGAGCCTCTGGGTTATGAATCTGTCCCTCCAGCATGTCCTATTTATTTCAGTGCTGAGGTTCAACTCTCTCGAGCGCGTAGCTCGATGGGATTTGGATTTTCTGAGATGCAGCATGTCCATTAATTCCGGGTTGGACATGGCTTTATACGTCAGGCACAGATCGCCCCTGAGCAGGCAGTATGCCACTGAGTAGAGCTGGAGTTTCTTTAACCGGGCAGCATATGGCATCTGTTTGAGCCCTTTGATCCTGTTGGTGAGCTACTTTTGGGGTCTTTCCAGTTGCTGCAGGTGTCTAGTAAGGTACATCCCAAAAGGGGCATTGTACTCAATTATGGGCCTGATGAGGGATGAGTAAAGAGGCACAATGACCTCCTCTAATCTAGATGTGAATCCCTTCATAATTAGGTGGGCTATATAAAATATTTTTCTAACCACTTTGGCCACGTGGTTGTCAAATGAGATATTGATATCAACTTGGGTCCCCAGGTCCCTAATTACTTCTTCTGTACTTAATGGATTACCACCTATGTGGTAATTTCTGGGCACTTTGTTTTTGCCAAAGGGGATGACTATACACTTTTTGGCGTTTAGCTTGAGGCCATGGCTCTGGCACCAGTTGTCTGTTTCTATGAGGCCCTTTTGGAGGATGCTTGTCTCGGCTGGAGAGTCGATTATGGCACCCAGTTTGCAGTCATCTGCGAACTTGGTCAGCCACAGTCCTTCCGTGTTGGCCTGTACCTCCGAGAAATATATACCGAACAAGAGGTCCCAGAATTGAGCCTTGTGGGACGCCACTTGTAACTGGTTTGGAGTCTGACATGGCTCCAGCAATTCTAACCATGTGGGTTCTGTCCTTGAGCCAGTTTGCAACCCATCTAGTGACATAGGGGTTTATATTTAAGCTGGTGAGCTTATCTATAATGCCCGAGTGGGGTATTGTATCGAAGGCTTTTGCGAGGTCCAGGTAGGTTGTGTGGACCACCTTCCCCTCCTCAATGGCCTTGGTGACTGTTTCAAAGAAATCGACCAGGTTTAAGAGGCAGGATCTGCCCTTAACAAAGCCGAACTGGGTAGGATCCAGTGTCTGTAGGTCCCCAATATCTTTATTTATGAGGTCCATGATGATTCTTTCCATAGCTTTGCAGACCAAGCTAGTCAGGCTTATGGGGCAATAGTTTCCAGGATCAGTTGAGGCACCACCTTTGTGGAGAGGGACCACTGTTGCTGTACGCCACTCTTTGGGTACATATCCTGTAGTAAGGTTGAGATTGAACAGTAGTTTTATGTTTGGGTTTAGCTCTTCTTGGAGTTCATGTAGGACACAGCCCAGGACACCATCTGGTCCCATTGATGCTGTGTTTTTTGCTTTGGAGAGGGCGGCTCTTACCTGAGCATCTGAGATGTCAGGGGGGCAGCACTCTGCTGGGATAGATATTTGCCCTTTTGGTGGGGAGGGGGGAGAAGTTTGCGCTGAACCTGTCAGTTAGGATGTTGTCAATGTCTGTGGGGTTCGATGTATTTTTTTGTCATTTTGGACTAATTCTGAGCATATCTGGGAATTCCCACCCAGGTTCCTAACATAACTAAAGAAAGCCTTGTGATTATCCTTAGTGTCCTGTGCAATTTTTCTCTCGAAGCTGGCCTTACGATTTTATGAGTGCCCATACTTTTTTACTAATACTGATCAGAGATGCCTTCCCTTTTTTGGATTTTGCTCTATCATGTAGTAGCTTCCTCCTTCTATTGTATAGTTTGTTTATGGCTGGGGTCCACCAGACAGGACGTCTGCCTTTGGAGGATTGGGTCTTGGTTTTATTTGGGATTGCATGATCCATGCATTCCTGAAGGTGTTCATAGAATGCGTTTATAAAGGATTCTGAGGTCTGGGCCGTATATTCCACAGGCTCGGGGGCTTTGAAGTATTCCACCTCGGTTTTGAGGAGTGTGAAATTTGCTTTAGAGAAGTTTTTCACTGTGGTTTTCTGGGCAGGGGGTGGGGTCGGGATGTGAATATTCAATGAGATTAGTTTATGGTCTGATCTTACCAGTGAGGGATACACTTCTGGTCTGGAGCATAGAGTCCCCATGTTGGTGATGATCAGGTCCAGTATGTTTTCCCCTCTTGTGGGAGTGGTAACAAGTTGTTCCATAGCATTTGAGTTTATAAATTCTAGGAAGCTTTGGGCTAGGGTGTTGGGGCTAGAGTAATGCTCCCAGTCTATGTTTGGGTAGTTGAAGTCGCCCAATATAATGGTGTTTGGAGAGACCTTCATATTTTCCAGTGTTCTCAGGAAGGCTGAGTGGGGTTCCTGGGTTTGGGAGGGTGGTCTGTAGCAGGCTATAAACTGAAAGGCAGTTTAACCTGGTAGTGCTGGGGTGCTCTCAGGAGCCTTGAACCAGGTTTCTGTTACTGCACAGATATCGATGTTCTCCATGCTAAGGAGAGTTTTGAGTGCGTGCATCTTGAGGTTTAGATGGCGTTGAGTAGCATTACTCTTAGTTTCTTATCCCTTGTGATACCTATGGAGGTGGGTTTGTCTTTTGAGCCTTGCCTAAAAAAGGCACTATGGGGGAAGCAAGTGTCTTTGCCAATATCCGAAAGAACAGGGATGGCAGGTGCAAGCCGTCCCTAGCGAAGCATCGTGGCTTGTCAAGCATGTCATCCCAGGCTGACAGGCATTGGATCCCCTTTGAATGACACCAATACTTAAGCCAATTGTTGAAATTGATCATCTTGTCTTCATATTGTGGCATCATTCTTGGTGAGGGTAAGATGCTACTCAAGGTCAGGGTCATACCGGCCTGGGCTACATGCTCAGAGAGCTCCTCTATGTCTCTTTTCATGTAGTCCAGGGAGGCACGTCTCAGGTCATTCACACCAGCATGGACAATGACCGAGTCATATTTGTACTTGCCTTGGAGTGACCCGAGTGCTTGTGTTATGTGGCGGATCCTAGTGCCCAAAAGGCAGCTCACCGTGACCTTCACCTTGTTCAGCCTAGTGAGCGGGACGTCAGTGTGCCTGACGATAGAGTCACCTATTACACGTGTATCAGGTGTGTTGTTTAGCCTTAAGGGCTGTGACTGTTCGGCACACTGGCTTTGTGAGCTATGTGTTGCACATGTTTTGGGGTAGCGGTTTCTTGGGTGTCTGCTTTGGAGGTCTCTGCTGCTTAGGCAGATTTTTATTTAGAGCCTCCGAGTATGTTTTTGTGTGTTTATGTGTTTGGTTTGCTGTCGTGGTAGGTCTATGTGAGACTGGAATTGTAGTGAGTGTGGTTTCCTTCTCCTCCTGACTGGTTACACCAGTACTGAGTTGAGAGAGCTTAGCCTCCAGTTTGGCTATATGGGTGCATCTCTCACATGCGTTGGAATTTGTTGGGAGGAGGAGAGGGTTGTCTGTGTACATGAGGCAGTTGTAACATTGCCTCAAGATTCCCAGATTCACCAGCTGGACCGGAGAGGAGATTGACAACCGACCTTTGGGCATGCTAGAATAGTATTGGGAATTCCTTTATACTTGAAAAAAGGGCCAATGGGGAACAAGGTACTCAAGGGGAGTTTGTGAGGGTGTAGTGCTTTTAATTTTTTAGTGCTGACTTATATAATTTCTTTAGTGAGCAAGTGCCAGGTAACTTAAATGCAATGTGTTACAGGTAACTTAAATGCAAAAATGACAAACAGTAACTTTCTTTCAAGTAAAACAAGGAAATAAGTACAGTTAACAATGCAGATATCACTAGGGATCCACAGAAGCACTGAAAAGCCGTGTTTTAGGTGGAATTAGTGTTTCAGGGAAATAACAAGCAAACAAACAACAAGCATACAAACAAAGCTAGATTCAGCAGGCCTGGATCTAGTCTATGCTACAGCAAACAATGTGTACCAATTTCAGTAAGAGACAGTTCAAATATGCAGGCACTATAAGCCTTTAACCAGAAATTCCCAGCTCAGAAGGGCAGAGTCCAGCCTCTCCTCCCACCTGAGTGCAGACCACAAACCTTCTTAATGTAAAATAACTGGCCTGAAACCCAAGTGCTTAAATCAGAACTAATACACTTTTAGAATAACAGACACTGAGCCCTCAATCAGCAGTTCCCAACTTAGAAGGATGTAAGCTACCTGTCCTGCCACCACAGTGCAGGCCACAAACCTTCCTAATGTAAAACAAGTGGTCTGAAGCCCAAGTGCTTAATCCAAAAGACTTAGAATGATAGCTACACTTTAATCAAGTTACTACCAAGCAGTAATAAATACAATTGAATACTTTAAAGAATGCCTGGATTAGTGCTCAAGTTATACAAACAAAGCTAGATTCAGCAGGCCTGGATCTAGTCTATGCTACAGCAAACAAGGTGTACCAATTTCAGTAAGAAGCAGTTCAAATATGCAGGCACTATAAGCCTTTAACCAGAAATTCCCAGCTCAGAAGGGCAGAGTCCAGCCTCTCCTCCCACAAGAGTGCAGACCACGAACTCTTTTAATGTAAAATAACTGGCCTGAAACCCAAGTGCTTAAACCAGAATTAATGCACTTTTAGAATAACAGACACTGAGCCCTCAATCAGCAGTTCCCAACTTAGAAGGATGTAAGCTACCTGTTCTGCCACTACAGTGCAGACCACAAACCTTCTTAATGTAAAACAACTGGTTTGACGCCCAAGTGCTTAAACTAAAAGGCTTAGAATGAGTTACACCAAGCAGTAATAAATACAATTGAGTACTATTAAGATGACGCAAAAGCAAAATAAAGTAGGAAGAAACACAAATACAGTAAAAGCAGATAAAATTTTTTTTTTTTTTGAGTGAGCAAATGAGATGGGCCCAGGAGTTACAGGACAGAAACAAGTGCAAATGCAGGCCTTCAAATCAGAAAGTTGAGAGATGGAAGACCAAAACGGCCAATAACTACAAATTCTGGGCCAGAACCACTCCTTATGTGGTAGACAGGTTACCTAGTGCTTACCACTCCCACTGATAAGCTAGAAGGCTTCCCTCCAAAACAGAAAGGCTTGAGGGGCTCAGAAGCTTACAAACAGTCCTGGATACAGCAAATCTGTATCTGGAACACTAATTACAGGAAAGGTAGGAAACTGGCTTACAATTTTTTTTTTCAGAAAAATAGCAAAAACAGTAGTAAAAACAATTCACGTGCAGTGCAAGCTGGCACACTTGAGTATGTAGCAATATTAGTCCACACACAGTTTGAAAAAATGTAATTAAATTAAAAAGGACTAAAAGCAAGTGCAGAAAGGGTTTATTAGGTAGAATGCGGTAAAGAGATGGGACTAGGGGAGTGTCCTAGATCAAATATACAGTGGGGAGGGCACTGCAAAAGCCACGGGGTGGGGAAGACAGTTTCAACAGAGATGTGAGGAATCACAGTGCAAATTATAAAACCAGAAAAATATATACTGATCTCTGATATTTGCAGAACAGTAAGACAACAGATATCTAAGCAACAATTTAGCTCTATAATACAGAAAAATATACTCAGCTCTATATATTTGCAGATAGTCTTGTAAGGCTCTCTCTCAGTGCACAGGTTCCAATTTAAATGCAGACTCTCCAAGTGCATTATTTTCCTCACTGTTGCAACCCTGCTGTGGGGCAATAGAATGAATTGTGCCCCACCCTTACACTGGGGTCTGACTGCCATGAGTCTGTCACTAATTCTGATGACATGCCTCACTGTCTTATGAAGCCCCTACCTCACCACAATTCTCACACCATTCTCATGAATAGTAGACTCTAGATTCCAAGCCAAATGGCTTTGCTGCACTGCTCTTCTATCTTTTCTCTTGGATACATAGTATGTCCAGCCTCCTCCTTAACATGATGTCATCCACTTCCAAACTCCATCCTGTCCATGAACCGGCATTGAGTGTAACAAGTCTAGATTCTTGTTTGGCAGGTTGATTTGTTTTATGGACAGCTTTTGCTCAACAGAGTTATCTAAGGTAACCCAAGCAGAGCAAGTGGACACCAGCTGGCCAGCCTCCTATTGACTCAGGGCTATGGGCACACACTGACCAATAGAGGCACATACATCTATCCCAGCATTAGCATGTATCCCTAGTATATGTTGGAGTAGACTGGGTCCTCAAACCACTTATCACCGGAAAATACCCATGTCCATTTGTTGACATTAGTCAACATGACGAAATCACCTAGAGCCAATTTTTACATCATCATCATGTGGCTAGCCCTGACACATCACACAGCATGTGATCGTTGTTCTCCTAACTTGAGGGTGCTGCTTTCCTCAGACAAACAGCAAAATGAAGAATAACACAAAGTTTTATGTAAAAACATAAGTTACAATCCAATCAAAAGCAAATGCATCATTTAATTACTTGTATCCCAGGAAACCTTAAAAGGGGGATAGTGGATACTAAATATAACCACCCGACACATTTGAAAAATGCAGCAGCATGTTGCAAAAAAATCATGACAAATGCGATTGCATAAAATATTAAAATACATACTATAAACTAAAAGACAGCCAGCAAAAAAGGGGGTTTGTTAGTGAAATCATTTCCCTTATAAGAACATAATTGTAAAAATATTAAACACGAAACACCCTGAACCAATTGGATTGTAACTTATGTTTTTACATAAAACTTTGTGTTATTCTTCATTTTGCTGTTTGTCTGAGGAAGGCAGAATATTCGATTTTGCCGAAAGTGCTTACTTTCATTTGGAGTTATTAAATCAGTATTTTTCAATCTCAAAGCCGTCTCTTATTGCGTTCCAGTTCGCTCTTCACTTGTTTTACTGGTGTTTCTGTTTTCGTTTTGCTTGAGGGTGCTGCTCACTGTAATCCTTCTATACAACTATTCCCCTTTAAGGTACCATCTAGTCTATACTGCTGCCCACACCTCCTTTATTGGTTGTTTTTGAGAGGTGGGAGTAACCCAAGTGAAACACAGGGAAAACATGCAAACTCCATGCAGGGATTGGTTGGAAGGCAGGATTGGTTGGAAGGCAAGACTGAAACTTATATCTTGTGCATGGAAGGTAAAGACGTTAACTATTATACCAACTCTCATACTCACATAATATACTATGGATCTAAACTTTGTTATTTTAAACACTCACTCTGATCTACCTTTAAATTATTTCTCATATCACCGAATTCCCTGTATCATAATTATATGTTTGCATGTGACTAGTCATATGTATCTTGTCAAAGGTTTTGTTTTCTCATTATTCTGTGCTCAAACAAGTATTGTTCTTTCTTATTTTTATGCTATTATTATCATTATTATTATTATCATAATTTATTATTATTATCATTATTATTATTATCATCATTATCATTATTATCATTATCATCATTTATTATTATTATCATTATTATTATTATTATCATCATCATCATTATTATCATTATCATTATTATCATTATCATCATTATTATCATTATTATCATTATTATTATTATCATTATTATTATTATCATTATTATTATTATCATTATTATTATCATCATCATCATTATCATTATTATTATTATCATCATTATCATTATCATTTATTATTATTATCATTATTATTATTATCATCATTATCATTATTATCATTATCATCATCATTATCATTATTATCATTATCATTATTATTATTATTATCATCATTATTATCATTATCATCATTATTATTATTATCATTATTATTATTATTATCATTATTATTATTATCATCATTATCATTATCATTTATTATTATTATTATTATTATCATTATTATCATCATCATTATTATTATCATTATTATTATCATCATCATTATCATCATTATTATTATTATTATTATTATCATTATCATTATTATCATTATTATTATTATTATTATCATTATTATCATTATTATCATTATTCTCTTTTCTTCCCGGGTTTCCATTGAAAAGAGGTTTCCACTCATTCAGACTTTCCCAATTAACAAAAGCAATAAATAAACAAATGTGTATGCTTAGTTTTTACCACTTACAACTATCGAGAGCTAGGCATCCTAAACAGGATCTGTTGAGCTACCATGCACCACCCACATATACTTCTCTTCCTGAGTTTAGTTATTACTGAGTTATCTCGTTAGTAAATAAGATAGTCAGTTAGTTAATTAGCTAACTAGACACAGCACATTTATACAGGAGGTCCAGTGAGAAAAGATTCCAGCAAAATATGAATGAAAAAAGTACAAGGAAAAGAAAGAAACATACAGAGAACAGTGGAGCAAAGAAGGGGAGACGAGCGCTACGGAAACATTCTAGGTTAAAAATTAAAATGCCGCAGATCAGAAAAAAAGGTATTGTATCCCGGAAGCCACACAGCGCAAATGGTACTCCAGTGGACATCCTGACAAGTCATAAGGAATCAGTATGCTGTTGTTTTTGTGCCTTCCAGTTCTACACCATTTGAAGGGCAGCGACATGATTTGTTAATAACCAATGCATACTAAGATACCAATCTGAAAATGTATCAGAATGCCACCAAAACAGCCTGAGAAAATGAGAATGTCTACCAGTCCCGTCTAAATAAAATTTACAAAGTACTTCAAGTAAAATCTTCATCAAACAGCTACCATTACCATACCAGCTCTATTCAGCTATACACAAACATGGAGAACTGAAGAAAACATCACTCAAGTATGAGCCACTTGGTAATGACAGCCCATCGGTCAACAAAGGATGATTGATAAGATGACGTGAAAAAGTCTCAGCAATACAAGAACATTAAAGAAGTGATTGGATGGGTGGGTTCTGTAAAATATTTCCTGGCAGATGTTGACAGTTTGGCATTTGCTTGAAATTTGGACATGGATGAGGGGTACAACAGCTCACTAATGATGAAGAGGAGTGGAGAAGGGGCACCCTCTAGTATGGTATGACCATGGTGAACAGTGGTGAAATGAAGGTGGGAGACAAAACAGCACCTTCAGTCTGCAGTAGTCTTGGTACAATCATGGTTAATAACTGAACACTTAGAAAAGGAAAGAGAGAAAACTGCAAAGTGCCTCTAATAAAAAAATGAAATAAACCTGCAAAGCACCCCAACAGAATAATGCTTCAGACAACTGTCTAGTTTGTATACCATTAAGGTCAACCCTAATTACGACTCACATCAACCTGCATGCCTGCTAATATAGGAGTCCTGCAGCATAACAGTGCATGCACAATACCTCAAGTACAGCAAAAAGGTACTTTATGAAATTTCATTTAGCTAGGTTGCCATCTTATGATAATGCACTTCCTGCTTGGGTCACTTGTTTTGGTGCTTTTCCTTGACACATTCTATGACCACAGTGTGTGGCATCAGATAAAGGCCGGCACAATAATGCTTATAACCCCCCCCCCAAAAAAAATATCACTATAGTTATTAAATAAGCTGTGGCTGCAATTCATTAACAAATGATTACAGGGCACAACTGCAAAGGAAGAGAATGGGAAATGTAACTGAATATGGAAAATAACTTTTATTCGTGTTTGTGGGTGAAGGCAAAATTCCCCAAATTCCCAGAGTACCAGTTTTAGTATGATGAACTTTGATCAGTGGCACCTTAGGAAGAGGGTAATTTCCTTTGCAACAAAGGCAGTTGCAAAGAATTTTTTTATAGCTAGAGATGGTCACGACAGCTTCTGTTGCAACAAGCATACATTAGCATAGCAAACCAACATCACACCACACCAGTTACTCTGCAGTTACCACTGTACTGATACCTGTACTGCTAACCTGCAGGTAATGCATTACAGATTAGTTAAGTCTCCAGGTGTTTCTGCAGGTACATGCTACTGACACCTACCTCTAGGAATCTAACAGCCTGTTCATATTTGCATCAATAATTCAAAACCATGCCGCATATACGCTATTGAAATATTTTATCTTAAAGCTTATATGATGTGCAACAAAAGCTGTACTGCTATTTTACTTTTGTCTACTGCTGCTAAAGAAATATTAATTGTTGCACATAAACTGTTTATTTATATTATCATAAGAACTGCGTAGCCTTTTATGAAATCTCTAGGATGGACAAACAAATTTTTGCTGATAGAATGTGGGTAAGTTGAGAGATTGCTGAAATATTGTTAGTTGTTTGCAAAGTATTACGAAATTAATATTAACTTTGTTTACCGTGACTTATAAAATCCAGGTTCAGACCTAAAATCCAATGAACATTACCACTGGAATGGTTTGCTTGCACTGAACAGTTTATCATTCACCCATTCACATTTCTTTAGTAATCCCTTATGGGTTCAGAGATAATCAAATGTGAAGCTATAACTTGATTTTGGCAGAAATCTCAGGATGCAATCACTGGAAGTTAGGATACAAACCTTCAGAGCTTCATTAGAGTGAATGTATTAACCAGCATCATACCACATCATCACCACTGCCCCCCACACCCACACACTTACCAGTAAATTAATCTGATTAACTGGTTACAACTTAAATACCTTAGTGCCAAAGTCCTTTGCATCCCCATAACTCTACGGTACTAGTATCCTCGCTTATCAATACACTCAACCTCTACCACTTATCACTATGATTCTAACTTAACCAACATCACAACAGCATAATCACCTCCCCCAGCAAAAACAAACCCTAGTGTGTCTCACTGTTATTGCACTCACAGATTCATACATTGTTACTAGGCTAACAACCTGGGGGTACCTTTCTTAGTATAGCCTAGTTTTCCCAAAAGAATAATGATTTCCTGTATCCAAACAAGACATTGAGGGCAGGCATTTATAAGCTACCTCTCTCGCTCTCCATAAGAGACATGGGTGCCAGGCCCGGTGTAAATTTCCTATTCCCCATCCACTTGTCCAGGTTGCGCTTAAACTGGGTAACAGACAAGCTCAGCTTCACACAGATGGGAAGCCTGTTCAACAGGAAGCAGTCTCTGGAACACATATTTGCCTCTCCAGCATGTTTAGTTTAAGTCACAAAATTCAAGGCCTGGACCTTGTATTTCTGGTACTGTTTGACTTAAAAACATGCAGAAGATTGATGAGTGGGGTTTGTGGATGCCTTGTACGCCAGGCACAGATCGCCCGATCAGCAATCGGTAGGACACTGAGAACAGTGAAATGGCTTTAAGACACTCTGCATGAAGCAGGTTTGCTATGCCTTGTATTTTTTTTGTAAGAAACATCTAAGGACCCTCTATTTGCTGCATATACCTGGTCAGGTACATACCAAGGGGAACATTGTACTCTATGATTGGTAATATTTATTCAATTATTTTCCAACCCACAATTTTGCATTCCACGTGAAAGTACTAATCCCGCAACCAATAATGTCTCAGGGTATCCAGTATACATTTTTAGAAGCTGTGCAATTTTACATGATAGCGCTATAATCTATGTGGAACATAACACTTTCTACCCACTACCTTCTTTCTTTTTCTCCTGTTCGATTCTCGGCTGGAGTGCCTTCTGTGTGGAGTCTGCATGTCCTCCCCGCAGTCGAGTGGCCTCCGAAAGACATGCGTGAATGGGCGTGCCTTCGCTGAAGGTTGGGCGTCCGGCTGGCAACTCAGCACCATAAGAATCTACTGCCAATCATTAGCAGACGGGAGTTTCACTGTGGCGACCCCTAACCGGGAAAAGCCAAACAAACCTTCTTTTTGTCCATTGCTTTTGAGCAATGTTCCTTGTCTTGATGGCCTTAAAAGATTTTCTCTTGCACTGGTATCCATTCTACTGTCCTAGTATCATTCACTAGCGGAATCACTCTCTGGGGTAGAAGGTAACTAGAATTTCCATGTGTTCTCTGGTCCACCCCTTCCCTGGATAGTTAAACAGGCAGAACTCATTTCCAGGTAAGTCTCAGGAACAAAAGTTCTATCATACAGTAAAACATAAATATGCAATACACGTATTTGCAACCAGGAAAAAATACATTTACAGAAATATACATTAAATCATCAATGCACTATATAAATACATAACAAATAAACATATAAAAATACCATACAGGTAACTGTAAATGACATGCACTGTAGCTGTGATTTATGGAGACCTTTGCAGTGCATCATCCAGGCAGGTCTTCAAGACATTCATAATGTGCAGTAACACAGGAATTATACATCAGCTGAAGGTAAAACTGTGACCTTCTGTAGTGCATTGCACAGGAAGTAAAGACGAAAATAAATTTAAACTCAGTCAATTGGTTTATTCACCTTCTTGTTATCTGGTAACCCTTTTCTATATAATATATACACACGAATGTACTGTACAGTATAATGGTTAAGGTGTTTACCTTACAGACACAAGGTGCATGATTTGAGTCTCATATGGGGTAATTGGCTAGGCTTAAATGGCCCAAAAGGGCAGTCAGCCTAGTACTAATCGATGAATACTTGCAGTACAGCATCTGATGCTTTTAATGATAATGGGGCCACCCATTACTTCTGCTTTGCAAATACTTGCATCATGTTTTTTAACAAGCTACTTTCAAATAAATATGAAAAGACAATGAATGCTCAGTTATAAGCCAAAAATTAAATTTAATACAACAGTAGTTCTATTATTAACACCAAAGAAAGCACTTAAGCACCTCGGCTTAACATAAGCCTTCAGGGAGTACTAACTCACAAAAAGACAAGGTCTTAAATACTCACAGTTGCCAATCAAATCATTAATTAATCAATTAACATTAATTTGTGTTAAAACTTTTAAGGATACAATACCACTCATTTAAATTACAGATTTCCAACAGCAGTCTGTATTCAGACCCTGTGGAATCAATGTACCATATTTTAAAATAAACAGTGTTTCCTTATATAATAACATCTTTCTAACTAATTCACTATTTCTATCTCCTATTATTTGTTCTAAAATAGTGGCTTTTAAACCAACAGCACTGCTGTTATGAAATTGTTTAAAATGTTGTGCCAAAGGACTTTACATTTTAGCCTGCCTTATGTCTCTCAAATGTTCTGTTAACCTATTTTTGAACATCCGTTTACTTTGACCTATATAATATTTGTCACAATTACACTTTGGACTTAATAAAGTTATTATTACAAATTCATTCGAAAGGGATGAGACCAGGTGGGAATTGTATAGGATGTGAAATTATGAGACTCACTCCAGGTTATTGGTGCAGCATGATACCTCTGAGATCATCCATGTGCAACTAACATCGGGCAAATCTGCAATGCAAATTGTGGCCTGCTACAAATCACCCTCCATGACCCAGGACCACCACTTCACCTTTCTGGAGACACTGGAAAACATGAAGGTCCTACCAAACACCCTGATATTGGGCGATTTCAATTACCCTACCATTCACTGGGAAAACTACTCGAGTACAAATTCCCAGGCCCAGCGCTTCCTGGAATTCATCAACTCAAACGCCTTGGATCAGCTAGTAAACTCCCCTACCAGAGGTGAAAACATACTGGACCTGGTTTTCACCAACATGGGCGACAGGTGTTCCACACCGGAGGTCAACCAGTCCCTGGTTAGATCAGACCATAAACTAATCACTCTGGATGTCCACACCCCACCACCACCCCCAACTAAGGAAACCACAGTAAAAAAACGTTTTTAAAGCAAACTTCACCTTACTTAAGACAGAGGTGGTAAGTTTCACAGCCCCCACACTAAAGGATAATGCTGCCCAAGATGCAGAAATCTTTACAAATGCACTCTATGAGCACCTACAAGGATGCATGGATCGTGCCATCCCTAGCAAAACCAAGACTCACTCCTCTAAGAGAAGGAAACCAGTTTGGTGGCCCCTGCAATAAACAGGCTATACAATAGAAGGAGGAAACTAGTTCAGAAAAAAAGCAAATCCCAAGAAGGAAAGACATCCCTGATCAGTATCAGTAAGAAAGTGAGGTCCCTCATGAAATCATCCAAGGCTAACTTCGAAAGAAAAATAGCCAAGGATTCAAAAGATAACCACAAAGCCTTCTTTTGCTACGTTAAGAATCTAAGTGGCAATTTGCAGATATGCACTGAACTAGTGCAAAATAGCACAAAATATACTGAACCTACTGATATTACCAACATCCTGGCAGATAGATTCAGTGCAAACTTCACCCACCTCTCACCCCCAAAAGGGCCCACGACAATATTGGAAAAGTGTAGCATCCCAAAAATCACAGACGCACAGGTGAAAACAGCCCTTTCAAAAGCCAAAAACACAGCATCAGTGGGACCAGATGGTGTCCCAGGTTGCGTCTTGCATGAACTACAGAACAAACTAACCCCCCACCTAAACACACTGTTCAACCTCAGCCTCTCCATAGGCTATGTGTCCATAGAATGGCGCACAGCAACGGTTATTCCTCTCCACAAAGGAGGGGCCACAAATGACCCTAGTAACTATCGCCCCATAAGCCTGAAAACAAACCCTGGTCTCAAGGCTATGGAACTCGTTAACAAAGACATTGGGAACCTCCAAACACTTGACCCGACCCAGTTCGGCTTTGTTAAGGGCAGATCATGCCTACTAAACCTGGTTGACTTCTTCGAGACAGACACCAAGGCCATAGACGAGGGAAAGGTGGTTCACACAGCCTACCTTGACCTCGCCAAGGCTTTTGACACCATTCCCCACTCATGTTTTACAAAAAAACTCACCAGCCTGAACATAAACCCCTACATCATGAGATGGGTTGCCAACTGGCTTACAGACAGAACTCACACGGTAAGAATAGCGGGCCCCAGGTCCGACTCTAAACCAGTCACAAGTGGTGGCCCTCAAGGTTCGGTCCTGGGTCTCCTACTGCTCGGCATATACTTCTCAGAAGTACAGGCAAACACAGGAGGGCTATAGCTAACCAAGTTCGCCGATGACTGCAAACTGGGAGCCATAATTGACTCTCTGGCTGACGTGGACATCCTCCAAAAAGGCCTTACTGAGATGGACATCTGGTGTCAAAGTCATGACCTCAAGCTAAATGCCAAAAAATGCACAGTCATCCTGTTTAGGAAAAACAAAACACCCATGAATTACCACATAGGTGGCAGCCCCCTTAATACAGAAGAGGTAATAAGAGATCTGGGGACCCAGGTAGATTGTAATCTCTCCTTT
Organism: Protopterus annectens; assembly: GCF_019279795.1. Classification (NCBI taxonomy): domain Eukaryota; kingdom Metazoa; phylum Chordata; order Ceratodontiformes; family Protopteridae; genus Protopterus; species Protopterus annectens. The sequence goes on along the minus strand of NC_056729.1, from coordinate 1,725,007,490 downwards.
GACAATCAGATTGCCAAAGTAGTTAGGAAATCTTTCTATGTGGCCCATCTAACTACTAAAGGGTTCGCATCTAGAAATAAAGAGGTTATAGTGCCTCTCTGCTCGTCACTCATTAGACCCATCATAGAGTACAATACCCCATTTGGGATGTACCTCACAAGACACTTCCAACAGCTGAAAAGACCACAAAAGTACCTCACCAAGAGGATTACTGGTCTCAAACATACATGCAGCCCGACTAAAAAAACTCCGACTGTACTCAGTGGTATATCGCTTACTCAGAGGTGATCTCTGCCTGACTTACAAAGCCATGTCCAACTCAGAACTGATGGACATGCTCCACCTAAAGAAATCCAAGTCACTGCGAGCCACGCGCGTTAGTGAGCTAAACCTCGCCACAACAGTAAATAGAACATGCTGGAGGGATAGATTCCTGTCACAGAGACTACCCATGCTCTGGAACAAACTTCCAAATTACATCAGGCAGAGCCCCTCACTAACACTCTTCAAGAGAAACCTTGACAAGTGGATGGGTAACATAAAATACACCCCTGTTATCACTTAATTGGCTCTGCTTGACTGAGGATCCATTAATTAATCAATGGGGTGGCGAAAGCCGACACACTCTGACTAGGCTTAAAAATCCCCTTGGGCAGAGAGCCTAGTACCTACCTATGAACTTGACTGCATAAAACACCCTCTCAGTAGTACACTGATAATTACCTGTCATTTGAAACTTAATTTGATTTATTCCAGGAAAAGTATATACTATAAATTCACATCTTATACAATTCCCACAAGGTCTCATCCCTTTCGAATGAATTTGTAATAACTTTTCTTCAGCTTTTTTAAACTTTGTATGTACTCGCATATCTTTTAAGCTCTTTCCTTTATAAAATGAAAAAAATAAATTTTATTTAACCAATCCATTAAGTTCATAAAATCTGGACAAAAACTTCCAGTAGTATTTAATTACTTCTCTAACATTCTCACTCAAAATATTATAGGTCATAAGTATAAAAAGGTTATTTTTCCCTGTCCCCTTTACAATATCTCTATTCTCTCCATAAGGGGCTAACACATCATTTTCATTTCTACTACCATATCTTACTTTTGTAATTCTCTTTACAATATTTCCAGTTATTTGTGTATCGTATTTCCTTTCTTCAAACATATTTACAGTACATTGTAACTCTTCTTCAAAACTGTAGTCCATATTACAAATTCTGGAAATCCTTAAGAATTCCTCATGAGGCAAGGCATCCAAGGTATGTTTGGGGTGACAGCTGTTGCCCATCATAAATTGGTTAACAGCCCCAAATTTCCTATATAAACTTGTCCTAATCTTGTCACCCTCTGCATCTTCTAAAGAGATATCAAGAAATGAAATGTTCTTTGCATAGCTTAGTCCATCAAATTGTATATAGAACCTATTTATTTGCATTTGTGCTACAAACTCTTGTCACTAGTTCCATACCACCCTCTCAAAGGAAAATCAAGTCATCTATGTATCTGAAATAAGATTTTACATATTTCTTATGAAATGAATTAGTATATATATATATATATATATATATATAAAATATATATATATATATATATATATATATATATATATATACATACATATATATATATATATATATATATATATACATACATACATATATATATATATATATATATATACATATAAATATATATATATATATATATATATATATATATATATATATATATATATATATATATATATATATACATATTCTGCTTCAAATCATCCTATACACAAATTTGCATTAATAGGTGCAAATGAGGCACCCATCGCTGTGCTTTGTAATTGATGGTCCACCCCTTCCCTGGATAGTTAAACAGGCAGAACTCATTTCCAGGTGAGTCTCAGGAACAAAAGTTCTATCACACAGTAAAACATAAATATGCAATACACATATCTGCAACCAGGAAAAAATACATTTACAGAAATCTACATTAAATCATCAATGCACTATATAAATACATAACAAATAAACATATAAAAATAGCATACAGGTAGCTGTAAATGACATGCACTGTGGCTGTGATTTATGGAGACCTTTGCAGTGCATCATCCAGGCAGGTTTTCAAGACATTCATAATGTGCAGTAACACATTAATTATACATCAGCTGAAGGTAAAACTGGGACCTTTTGTAGTGCACTGCACAGGAAGTAAAGACAAAAATAAATTTAAACTCATTCATAGGTTCATAGGTTCATACTAGGCTATCTGCCCTAGAGCATTTATAAGCCTAGCCAGAATGTGTTTGGCTTTCGCCACCCATTTTAAATTTATTTTGCTATGCCCTTTTTCGAGGTTAGTATACTGTGCCTCTGTCTAACAGTGACACAGAAGTGATACCCGGGGTAAACCTACGATCTCCCATCCACTCATCAAGATTCCTCTTGAAGAGAGTTAATGAGGGACTCTGCCTAACCTGGACTGGGATTTTATCCCAGAGTGAAGGGAGCCTCTGGGTTATGAATCTGTCCCTCCAGCATGTCCTATTTATTTCAGTGCTGAGGTTCAAGTCTCGAGCGTAGCTCGATGGGATTTGGATTTTCTGAGGTGCAGCATGTCCATTAATTCCGGGTTGGACATGGCTTTATACGTTAGGCACAGATCGCCTCTGAACAGGCGGTATGCTACTGAGTAGAGCTGGAGTTTCTTTAACCGGGCAGCATATGGCATCTGTTTGAGCCCTTTGATCCTCTTGGTGATGTACTTTTGGGGTCTTTCCAGTTGCTGCAGGTGTCTGGTAAGGTACATCCCAAAGGGGCATTGTACTCAATTATGGGCCTGATGAGGGATGAGTAAAGAGGCACGATGACCTCCCCTGATCTAGATGTGAATCCCTTCATGATTAGTTGGGCTATATAAAATGTTTTTCTAACCACTTTGGCCATGTGGTTGTCAAATGAGAGATTGCTATCAACTTGGGTCCCCAGGTCCCTAATTACTTCTTCTGTACTTAATGGATTACCACCTATGTGGTAATTTGTGGGCACTTTCTTTTTGCCAAAGGGGATGACTATACACTTTTTGGCATTTAGCTTGAGGCCATGGCTCTGGCACCAGTTGTCTGTTTCTATGAGGCCCTTTTGGAGGATGCTTGTGTCGGCTGGAGAGTCGATTATGGCGCCCAGTTTGCAGGCATCTGCGAACTTGGTCAGCCACAGTCCTTCCGTGTTGGCCAGTACCTCCGAGAAATATATACCGAACAAGAGAGGTCCCATGACTGAGCCTTGTGGGACACCACTTGTAACTGGTTTGGAGTCTGACATGGCTCCAGCAATTCTAACCATGTGGGTTCTGTCCTTGAGCCAGTTTGCAATCCATCTAGTGACATAGGGGTTTATATTTAAGCTGGTGAGCTTACCTATAATGCCCGAGTGGGGTATTGTATCGAAGGCTTTTGCGAGGTCCAGGTAGGCTGTGTGGACCACCTTCCCCTCGTCAATGGCCTTGGTGACTGTTTCAAAGAAATCAACCAGGTTTAAGAGGCAGGATTTGCCCTTAACAAAGCCGAACTGGGTAGGATCCAGTGTTTGTAGGTCCCCAATATCTTTATTTATGAGGTCCATGATGATCCTTTCCATAGCTTTGCAGACCAAGCTAGTCAGGCTTATGGGGCGATAGTTTCCAGGATCCGTTGAGGCACCACCTTTATGGAGAGGGACCACTGTTGCTGTACGCCACTCTTTGGGCACATATCCTGTAGTAAGGCTGAGATTGAACAGCAGTTTTATGTCTGGGTTTAGCTCTTCTTGGAGTTCATGTAGGACGCAGCCCGGGACACCGTCTGGTTCCATTGATGCTGTGTTTTTTGCTTTGGAGAGGGCGGCTCTTACCTGAGCATTTGAGATGTCAGGGGGGCAGCACTCTGCTGGTATAGATATTTGCCCTTTTCGTGGGGAGGGGGAGGAGAAGTTTGCGCTGAACCTGTCAGCTAGGATGTTGGCAATGTCTGTGGGTTCGGTGTATTTTTTGTCATTTTGGACTAATTCTGAGCATACCTGGGAATTACCACCCAGGTTCCTAACAAAACTAAAGAAAGCCTTGTGATTATCCTTAGTGTCCTGTGCAATTTTTCTCTCAAAGCTGGCCTTAGACAATTTTATGTGTACCCATAGTTTTTTGCTAATACTGATCAGTGATGCCTTCCCTATTTGGGATTTTGCTCTATCATTTAGTAGCTTCAATTGATTTATTCACCTTCTTGTCATCTGGTAACCCTTTTCTATATAATATATACACACAAATGTACTGTACAGTATAATGGTTAAGGTGTTTACCTTACAGACACAAGGTGCAGGGTTTGAGTCTCATATGGAATAATTGGCTAGGCTTAAAATGGCCCAAAAGGGCAGTTAGCCTAGTACTAATCGATGAATGCTTGTAGTACAGCTCTGTTGCTTTTAATGAAAATTATATATATATATATATATATATATATATATATATATATATATATATATATGTATATGGGCCCACTTTGTAATTTTGAAATACTGAAATCTCGAATTTCAGTATTTCGAAATCACAAAGATGAAAACTCAACCACAACTCACAAATTCGAAAACACACAACTGCGAAATTCAAAATCACATAACTACGCTACACATACAGCACACACATAAACATACGCAACCCCCCCCAGATCAAACAAACTCATCTAAACTACATATAAGCAGGGAGGCAAGCCCCCTGCACCCCCACACACCCCTACTTATATATTCTAACTCTGAGATACAAACGAAACTCACACACACACATCTTACAGTCCCTCAAACGCACACATAACAGTCACAACACACACTTACACACACACTAAACCCCTAACCAACATACGTACACACACAAACTTACCAAAATTAAACCCAAACATCCACATACCGCACCAGCAGAAACAGAAGTTCAAAATATCCTTAATTCGGTATTTTGAATTTCGTGCTTCTGCCGGTTTCGGAAATGTGAGTCCGCGGCTCTGTAAGTTCGAAATACTGAAATTCGCGATTTCAGTATTTTGAATTTACAAAGTGGACACACATGTATATATATTTATATATATATATATATATATATATATATATATATATATATATATATATATATATGGGTCTACTTCTAAATTTCAAACTTCCATAACGTTGAATTTCTGGAAGTTTGAAACTGAAATAAAAAATAAAAACAATATTTTTGCTGGGAGGCAAGACCCCCTGCACTCCCCACACACCACCTGCTAATTAAATATACCAACTTTGAGACCACACTACATCGAGGAAAATGATAAATATACCGTTCCATACTATATGGCAATTTTGATTTAAATGGTTCAAACTTTCAAAACGTATGGTCTAAACTATAACAAAGTCGATGTTCTGAAAGCTCAAAATTTAGAAGTACACACATAAAAAATAAAATTACATATTACACTGTATATGATGTTTTTGCTTGTTTGGCTCAGGTTGTGCCTGAAAAAGGTCCATGGACAAATTCACTTGCCAAGTTAACAAAGCTAACTGCAGTTAAAGTTAAAAGCCATTAAAGCAAATAAATAAACAAAGCAACATATGTCCAACATCCACGGCACTAGCTAAACATGGGTCAAACATCCATGCTGTAACTTAACATAGGTCAAACATCCATGCCGCTAACTAAACATAGGTCCAACATCCACAGCACTAGCTAAACATGGGTCAAACATCCATGCTGTAACTTAACATAGGTCAAACATCCACGCCGCTAACTAAACATAGGTCAAACATCCACACCGCTAACTAAACATAGGTCAAACATCCATGCTGCTAACTAAACATGGGTCAAACACCCACGTCGCTAACTAAACATGGGTCAAACATCCACGCCGCTAACTAAACATTGGTCAAACATCCACGCCGCTAACTAAACATAGGTCAAACATCCATGCTGCTAACTAAACATAGGTCAAACATCCATGCTGCTAACTAAACATGGGTCAAACACCCACGTCGCTAACTAAACATGGGTCAAACATCCACGCCGCTAAATAAACATGGGTCAAACATCCATGCTGCTAACTAAACATAGGTCCAACATCCATGCCGCTAACTAAACACAGGTCAAACATCCATGCTGCTAACTAAAAATAGGTCAAACATCCACACCCCTAAAATAAACACAGATCCAACATCCACAACGCTAACCAAACATGGGTCCAATATCCACGCCACTAACTAAACATAGGTCAAACATCCATGCCACTAACTAAACACAGGTCACCCCAGGTCATATCAGGGAGTTATCCCTGTACACCACTGGAGTTAGCATGCTGTGCACTATTTTGGTAGCAGTGCAGGGTTTAAATAACGTCTATAAAAACAAATTGGCAATTGAACACATTAGCTGTGAAACTGAAACAAATCAGGTGACTACAGTGATATGCATAAGATGATGGCATGTTAGTGTTTACTGGATAATCCAGGACCGTAATGGTAGATGGGCTTAGGAAGGGAACTGGTTTCAGATGAAGATTTGAGTAGCTTGCAATATGACATTCAGGAAGTGTTCTACCAAATTCTAGAAAGTTTAGTTTTATTTTCTTGAATTCTGATTTCTACCCATGCAAACCATAAGACCAACATAATT